>NC_058413.1:79072899-79326352 GCF_002201575.2 Neomonachus schauinslandi | reverse complement strand
AAGAAAGAAAGAAAGAAAGAAAGAAAGAAAGAAAAGAAAGAAAAAGAAAGAAAGAAAGAAAAAGTCACTAAGGTTGCTGATGGAGTGGGGAGAAAGGGAGGGGAAAGCAGCCAATCTTTGATTAGAAAGGATCCCCAATGTACAGACTACAGAGCAGGTAAGGAATGTGTTTTGATCTCCTAAGGCCACCTAAAAGGCTGTTTACGAATAACCTCATGATTTATAGGGGACCTCAAGCTAAATATATTCTTCAATCCTGGCTTCAGTCTGAACAAAGTCCAGAGTGTGACTAAATCCAGAAGAATTCTTTATTCCTGGAGAAAATAAAGAAAAGCCCAGAATAATGAGAAGTAAATCCCTGGGATGCAGCCTAACAGAGTGATTAAGAATGCAATGTGGAGCCAAGCTGCCTGGGTGGAAATCCAAGTCCCCCCAGGTACTTGCTATGTGACCTTGGGCAAATTATTTAACTCCTCTGGGCCTTTTTTTCCTCATCTGTAAGGAGCGAATAACAATCGCATAACCACTTTGCACAGTTGTTTTAAGGACTGAGTAAATTAATATTTGCAAAGGGTTTAGAACCAAGCCTGGCACTTAAAAAAACTCTGTTTACGTTTTTTAAGTAAAATTATAAATCAATCTGATAGTGCAGCATCAGAGGCTTTAAAGATCCCACCTCTTGTAACTACTCTGATCATCCATACCAAACTTTCCACATAAGTCTGTGCCAGTAGCAAAACATATTTTTCTGGAATTCACTCTATAACTTCATTTAGTGGTATCTCCCATGAGTTCAAGTCCAATACCTGAACTCTTACATTTAATTCAAGCAATAAAACCCAAGAGAAGACTCTCTCCTTAACAATATTTAGCCAGACTCCTCTGAGCCCTTACCTTGACTAGGCTTCTACCTTGGCTCCCAGTCCTCACTGGCCCTACATAGTCCAGTTTTAACAAGAATCTTGCCAAGTCAGTTGATAGAGAATTCCCCACTTTGGATACGGGATCAAAATCTTCATCCCCTACCTTTGTCCTTGGCCTACTTTCAACAAGAATCCTCCTTCCTTTGATGTCTCCTACCAGTAATTTTCCATTCCAATCAAACATCCCCCTAACCCATATAGCTCCTTGGCTATAAATCCCCACTTGTTCTTGTTGCATTCAGGGTTGAGTATGATCTCTCTCCCCTATTGTGATAGATAATCTTGACACTTTTAGCAGTCTTTTTTTTTTTTTTTTTAGTTTTTTTATTTATTTGACAGAGAGAGAGAGCACAAGAAGGCAGAGTAGCAGGTAGAAGGAGAGGGAGAAGCAGGCTCCCCGCTGAGCTAGGAGTCTGATGTGGGGCTCAATCCCAGGACCCTGGGATCATGACCTGAGCTGAAGGCAGTTGCTTTTAATCAACTGAGCCACCAAGGCACCCCTAGCAGTTTTGAATAAAGTCCTCCTTAACATTCTAACTGGTGTCAGAATAGTTTTTTCTTTAAGAGAACAGTTTGGCCCCATGCCTAGACATGACCCTAGGACTTACTGTGGTAACCCACCATTCATGAAACCCCAAGCACCTATCAAAGTTAAGTACTCATGAATGAATAGGTCTTCAAACACTCTTTTGTGCCATTGTGATCCAAACAACTCAACAACACCCTGAACAAAGACAATTCTGAAGCTGACAGGCCTTAAGCTTCAGAGAGGGTTTTTTAAAAAAAATCAAAATATACACACAAGAGAAATTAAAAAAAAAAATTCTCTGGAAAGATGATGCTACTCGTAGATTACACCTCTTCCCACAAGAGGGCTAAAACTTTGGGCCAGCTGCATATTCTTCTTGAGAATTACTTTCAATTTAAGAGTGTTAGAAAGTTCTATCACCTTAAGAATGGCTCTCCATTGGGCTTTCAGAAAGAAAGATAAAGAAAGCCTTCTTAATGAATTATTAGTCAATGAGAAAACAAAGGCTTCATTAGAGCTAGACTTCACCAATTACCTTTGAGCCTTGGACAATCATTCATCCTCCCCCAAAACTATTTTTCTTATCTATACAACAGAGAATTAATACTGATCTCAAGGGGTTGTTCTAAAGACTAAACGAAGTATGTGCCTGGTACATACTAGGCAACTCAATAAATGGCATCAGTTATTATCATTCAAGTCCAACTTATAAAGGTGGGAAAGTTGACTGGCCTTCCAGACAGAAGGACACTATGCAAAAGTATGCATGTATCTGACAGTGCACAGTGCACAGGTAGAGAAATCTGGCTATGGGTAGAGAAATCATAACACCTACATAAAATGTTATGGGAAGACAAAGAAAGAGACTCCTGGGATAATTTTAAGTCAACCTGTATGTGGGTACTCTCCCTGAGACGGGAATCACATTCCATTTAATGTCCCTTTATTTTTCTATGTACAATATAAACGCTTATGGTAAAATGGATTTGAAATCACAGATGCAATTCCTACAGCAGAGTTGAGATGGGGCATAGTGTATATGGATGAATCAGGATACTTAAGAATTTTATAAGAGACATTCTTCCTTCTCTCCCCTCCTCATCACTAGTTCCTGAGAGTTTCCCGTCAAACAAACACAATGAGCTATCTGGAAGCTTTGTCCTAGGGGACTCTAACACAGTATCCCCCAATTGAACATTTCTTCCTAAAATGCTCTTTGCTTCCCATGGCCTTGCTCCTTGACTAAGAAAGGTAAGCTGCTTTGTCGTTATGCAGACATCACAGTGGATGCACTATAAGAATTCCTGTTCCCAAACAAGAACCTAAAGCCCATTTTATAAGCTATTCTTGTCAATACAGCCAAGTGATTGAGAATGTGAGTTCTAGTGGCAGAGAAGCAGGGCTAACTTCCTGCCTCTACCAATCAGTGACATAACTGTGGGCAAGTTCCTTAACTTCTCTGTATCTCAGCATCCTCATTTGTTGAGTGGAACAGAACCTGTCTCTCAGGATTGCTGTGAAGAGAAAGTGAGTTAAATATAGATGAAGAACTTAGAACAGTCTCTGGCACACAATTAAGCACTCAAAAGGTGTTGGCTATTTCCATGTTAAACATCTTAGAAAAGAAAAAAAAAATAATTCAGGAACAAAGGTGGCAGCTGTTAGACCTTAGATAACCTTGGAAAATGCCCAAGAGAACCATCTGCTGTTGATAGTAGTTTCAAATTCTCTCTTGGTGCACTGCAATCAGGCCATGACAAAGACAACCTGATTATTCAGTATTTCTGTGTAAGAGATAGGTGTCTATTTCAACCCTGGAATGAAGAATGCACGCTCTCTCCATAGTCCTTTCAGAAGCATAACAAGGCAGAATTACATTTTAAAAACTTGGTTCTCAAGTAATTCAGATGATAATTCCAAAAATAATGAGAAGTTCGAAATAGGACTTATTTTCAACTTCAAGTGTCTGGGTTCTTGACTTTCCTTTTATTTGTTCTCATTTTCTAAAAACCAAAGTAATAATCAGGTCAGAAATATTATCAAGGTAAGGAACTTATGATATTTTCTGCCAAGAATATTGATCAATCTTCAAAACGAGGAATCCAGCTCACTCTCTTGGCTCTATCTTCCTCTGAACTAGAAAGCACAACACCTTTAACTGACTTGAAACCACATGAAAAACACTATTCCCTAATTGTCTAAAGTTTCTGAATAGTGGCCAGATGCACAATATAGAAGTACTCGTTCTAAAACCTTTTAAATAAAATTGATTCACATCTGACTATAAAACCTGATTTTAAAAATTCTACTGTTGAATTTTAAAGTGTCAAAATGTGTAATGATAAGAATCTGCATTTTCTCTTAAGTACAAAAAGGAAGATCAAGCATATAAACTATGACAAGCAGAGAGTTCTAGTTTAGGCAAGGGTGTCTCTTTCTCCCTATTTCTACCCAACTACTAGAACTTGAGAACAAACAAGAAAAAGATCCTAGTCAGAGCCACCTGGCCACATTCTAAGGTGAAGGTAGAGGAATAACATTTACCAGCAGGCAAGGTTGTACACATAAAGATGCCACAAATACTGCCCGTACCACGTCTTTTCCACTTGCCTAACCTACAAGTTAAGCAAGGACGTCTTCACGTATATTCACATTAAGTTGAAAGAAATTACACTGGGCTTTAATAGTCAGCAATGTTTCTATATCAGAGTTAACCTGTAGCGCCCATGATTAGATGACGCTAATGAAACACTAAAACTTCATTTCATTAGAGAAATAAAACACACTTAGTAAATAATTATAACTCTTCTTATACATTAAGAGCTACCTTTTACTTTAGAAGTGTTAATGGGATTATTTTTACAATGTTAGCTCGGAAGTGAGCTATATTTATGTCAGAGTCCACCGGTACAAGGCAGTTCTCTGAGATTAGATATAAGATTCACAGGAACAGGGCGCCTGGGTGGCTCAGTTGGTTAAGCGACTGCCTTCGGCTCAGGTCATGATCCTGGAGTCCCTGGATCGAGTCCCGCATCAGGCTCCCTGCTCGGCAGAGAGTCTGCTTCTCCCTCTGGCCCTCCCCCCTCTCATGTGCTCTCTCTCATTCTCTCTCTCTCAAATAAATAAAATCTTTAAAAAAAAAAAAAAGACTCACAGGAACAATATATCCCAGACGTATGCGTTGTAGAATTATCTTTACACTACCATGCAGAAGGCAGATAGTACAAAGCAAAGGGAAAACAACGGTAAAAACAAGTTATATCCTTTCCTCCAAAAGGGCACAGTCCATAGGAGCATCAGGCATGTAAATAAATCCCATCATAGGTCAACTGATAAAGTCTCTTACAGAGGTTAATAACACCATCACTACAGGTAGTACTTACTATGTGCCTGATACTTTTCCAAGCACTTAATGTAAATTAAACCATTAATTCTCACAACAGTCACACAAAGCATATATCATCACTCTCATTTTACAGACGAAGAAACCAAGGCACAGGCAGGTTAAGTGGCTTCCCCAAGTTCGTACAAGCTAGTAAATAACAGAGCCAGATTTTCAACCCAGAGAGCTTGGCTCCAGAATCCCCACTCAACCACACTGCCAACCCTGCTCTGCACATAAAGATAGCAAATAAGAAGGCACAATGCCTTCTGCTTGAGTGTATGGGGGGAAGGCTTCTCAGAATAATCAATGAAAATGGAGACTTAAAAGAAGTGACAACACACCAAGCATGGCCAAGTTAACAAAACATACAGAATCCTCCAAAAGGCATCTTCTACCTACATATCCAACCTCACCCATCAAGATTCACACCACGCTGGGGTACTAGTTATTACCAGAAACAAACATCCAGTCTCTTGTACCTATGTTTATATTGTTATTCCACCTTCTAGAGATATACTCTTCTCCGTAGTCTCTTTTTTTTTTATTTTTTAGTTTTTTTTATTCTTATGTTAATCCCCATACATTACATCATTAGTTTTAGATGAAGTGTTCCATGATTCATTGTTTGTGCATAACACCCAGTGCTCTATGCAGAATGTGCCCTCCTCAATATCCACCACCAGGCTAACCCATCCTCCCACCCCCCTCCCCTCTAGAACCCTCAGTTTGTTTTTCAGAGTCCATCGTCTCTCATGGTTCGTCTACCCCTCCGATTTCCCCCGCTTTATTCTTCCCCTCCCGCTACCTTCTTCTTCTTCTTCTTTTTTTTTTCTTAACATATATTGCATTATTTGTTTCAGAGGTACAGATCTGTGATTCAACAGTCTCACACAATTCACAGCGCTCACCATAGCACATACCCTCCCCAGTGTCTATCACCCAGTCACCCCATCCCTCCTACCCCACCCCCCACTCCAGCAACCCTCAGTTTGTTTCCTACAATTAAGAATTCCTCATATCAGTGAGATCATATGATACATGTCTTTCTCTGTTTGACTTATTTCGCTCAACATAATACCCTCCAGTTCCATCCACGTCGTTGCAAATGGCAAGATCTCATTCCTTTTGATGGCTGCATAATATTCCATTGTATATAGATACCACCTCTTCTTTATCCATTCATCTGTCGATGGACATCTTGGCTCTTTCCACAGTTTAGCTATTGTGGACATTGCTGCTATAAACATCGGGGTGCACGTACCCTTTCGGATCCCTACTTTTGTATCTTTGGGGTAAATACCCAGTAGTGCAATTGCTGGATCATATGGTAGCTCTATTTTCAACTTTCTGAGGAACCTCCATACTGTTTTCCAGAGTGGCTGCACCAGCTTGCATTCCCACCAACAGTGTAGGAGGGTTCCCCTTTCTCCACATCCCCGCCAACATCTGTCGTTTCCTGACTTGTTAATTTTAGCCATTCTGTCCATAGTCTCTTTCAATATATCTCTCAAGCCCCCATTTCCCCCCAAAAGCCCTTCCTGATCCCTTCCGAGTTGGCATTATCTCTTCTTTCACACTTTCCACTATATGTTGTGACACACTTGCTGTGCTTTCTCTATTTTACCTTTTACCCTGTTATCCATAAACCTAGTCTATCCACCCTATTTTCAGTAATGTAATAAAGGTAGGAAGTTTTACCATCTGTGAATACTATCCAAGTATCCAGCACCATTTCTTATACACAAGAGCTCAACTTTTGAAAGCATAAATTTCTTTTAGGTAAGTCAATACTGAAACTTTCCAGATGCCTTTCATCTTCCATTCTTCCCACTCTTGCAATCCCATAATGTGGCTTTTTCAACCACTGGTAAAACATGGGTTGTCCATTTTCCAAAACAGTAATAAATAATAAAATGTTTTACTATTTACAAGAAGTTTTGATATACATTCACAATAATGATAGCAATAGTGTTGATGTTTTACTATTTCAAAGTTCTTACATATTTTTTCCTAATTCTCACACAAAGCTATGAGAGCTGATGCTCTGAAAATTTAAGTAATAATTTAATTTGCCCAAAGTTTAAGAGCTGGACACCAATCTGGACAGGTCTTCTGCTCCCCAAATTTGAGGCTCTTTCTGCTGCATCCCAAAGCTAATTCCCAGTGACTAACAAGCATTAAAATCAGGGAAGGTGTGCCCTTTAACAACATCTCACTAATCCGTCACCTGCTATATAAATTCCAAGATAGTAAGACTCCATGTATTGAACTATATATTAGAGCTGGTTATGCTTATTAGCACGGAATAAGCTAGCAGCGAACATACATTAGATGGTCATTATTAAACACCATGCTAGAAGACAAAGGAAATTCACATCATTCTTATACTTTCTAATGCTACAAGATAAGTGAGTAACAGTCTAGGTGTTAAGCTTCTTGAAGGTAGGTATATATTCTTCATCTCATTTTGCCCTTAGTGCCCAATAGAAAGCAGACACAAAAGAGACCAGAGGGACCAGAAAGACAGAAGTGTACACCAATGCGTTAATATAAGAATCCACCGTAGGGGCGCCTGGGTGGCTCAGTTCCTTAAGCGTCAGACTCTTGATTTTGGCTCAGGTCATGACTTCAGGGTTGGGGGATTGAGTCCCGCGTCAGGCTCCACACTGGGCGTGAAGCATGCAAGATTCTCTCTCCTTTTCCCTCCCCCTCTGCACCTCCCGCCTCCCCTCCCCCTTAAAAGAAAAGAAAAGAATCCACTATAGATCAATTACTGAAAAGCTTATGGTACTGGGAACACACATGAGTATAACTGGAAGCCTTAATTTACTTAAAATCATACTGAACATTACACAGGAGAATGTGTTCAAAGAATTATCAAATAAGCCTGGGTTTTTAACACCTGCAGTTATGTTTCTAGTGTTTCTCAGAGCATTACAAATGTCAGACTGCTAGATGGAGAAAAGTCAGAGGAAAAAAACACTAGGTGTGGGAGAGTATTATAAAAACACAATGAGACCTTGTCAATAAAAATCATTTCTATGGCTCTTATTTGAAAAAGTTTTTAAATGCCCACTTTGTTATTTTCCAGTTTATATAAATGGGTAGAAAATACTGGTTGTCTAATATCAACAATTAAAGAAAAGTCTTCATAAAGAAGGCCCAGGACAAAGCTTAGTAACAGTAATTGCTCAATATGTATTATGTTGAGCTAAAGTGAAATTGAGTGACTTGCAGTAATGGGATCAAAGATCTTTCCTTGTGAGCCTTGAGAAATGCTGCCACGTAGCAACAGCCATGTTCACAGGAGATCACTGGAGACAAAAATCACCAAGGGGCAATGGGGTACTGATGCTGTTCTTCATCCCTCTGGAAACGCAAAAAGAACAGACTACTCCAGGCCACTAAATTAACTTGCCGTGTTTGAGGATGGAACAACACTGTTTTGGCACTGTAAAGTTGGCCTAGCTTTAGATGGCCTCATTCATTTCTATAACAGATGTGTATTCAGGGTATTACTTCTGCATCCTGTTTTGGATACATGCACCCTTGTGGCAGGCAGTGTAAGTCAAAGCATCTGTTTTCAGTGATAAACTGAAGTCTTATGTGATGAACGTACTCAGATCTGGGAAGAAGTCTTTCATTAGAATCAATCATTCTTTCACGTCGTGAATTAAGTGTGCACAAGAGTCTAAAAGACATGGTCGCCAATCCAGGGACCTCCATCTACTGCAATATGTCTTAGAGCAAGCACTTAGCCTCTCTGAATCTCAGGTTCCACATGTACAAAAGAAAGATAGTAAACCCTTGCAAGACTGTCATGAATATTACGTGAAACTGGCTTAGCATAGTGTCTGGTACAGAACAGAACAAACTTGAAGTACTGGTTCTCAACAAATGTTAACTATTAAACCACTATTTATTAAGATGGCAAATGCAGAATATGAAATATTTTCATTGTAAGCACAACGTATTTAGTCTGCAAATTAAATTACTATCTTCAGGACAGCTTCAGTGAAAATAAATAGTGCTGGCCTCTAAGACCAAACAGTTTGTAATCCCATAAATGATACGTGTCTGGCAAGTAGTTCCAGAAGATTCCAACCTAAAAACAAACAGGAACCAACAGTTGGGCAGATTTTATCCACAGTTTCAATAAAGCTACAAATTCCATAAAAATTAAAAACGAAAACCCACAAAGACTTCACTGCTGCTCGAAATGAAGTTAAAAATAGAAAAGTTCAAAGGATGAAATAAACCACCCATCTTTCTACCCTGGGGAATAAAGCTTGAAAAAGGAAGGGTAAGGAAACAATGGCACACTGCAGTTTCTCAGGATTCTCTCCCTTCCTCAGTAGGCACTCCTTTTCTGCCTTCGAGTTTCCTCTTCCTCATGCTCTTTCCTTCAGGAGGGCTTGTCTTTAGTCACGTTGTTTTACCTCAATACTTGTTTTCTTTTAAAAAGTGCTGTGTATTTATATGCAGGCAACTCCTCCATGGTGATTTTAAGTCTGAATGCTGGACTTCCAAGCAAAATTGAATAAAATATCCCTCTTGCCTTTTTTTTTTTTATTATTTAAGTTAAAAAACATGGAATTACCCAACATAGAGAACCTTGTTGCTTTCCTAAGCTTCCGAGCAACACATGATGGGCTGGCATGTTTTTGTGGGCTTCCTGGTCTGCTTTCCCACCCATGACCTCTCCCTAGTCCAATCACTCATTTCATACTACTTGCCAGGCATCTACAACTTACAGTCTTATCAGCAGACTCAGCAATGTGAAGTGTTTTATTGCTCTACCCTCACCTCCAGCCCACTTTTCTTTTGACTACCTGAAGTATGTATCTATCCAAGATAATGACTGGGAAGAGTATCTGGTGTTACTTTACCTTACACGTCACATAGCAGCCTGTTACTAACTCTTAAAACTTGCTTTTTCAATCAGCCCCTTCTTGGTATCATATACCAAACACATTTGTGGTTAAATCATGATTGGACTAGGTAAAATTTCCTTCTTAAAGCACCACACTAAATTGTTACCTACTACGCAATTCAAGCATATCATCTTTCTTCTAGGTTTTTCAGGCTATCTTTTTTCTCAAACTTCTTTGCATCCTCAATATGCCTGCCAAACAAACCACTCTAAACTTGAACTCTCTCAACGTGGATGAAGTTATTCCCTATGCTGGAGAAACATCCCTTTGCTTTCTGTCAGGACCTTCAGATGTCTTCAAATAAAGAAGTACTCACAGCTCCACTGTGAAGCTTCCTCAGACCTCCAAAGAGCAGTTGGCTATACTTGAGAATGCAGCACATAGCTTCTTCCAGTCCTTCTGAAGCACCTTTAAAACCTGGCTCTCTAGATTAATCTAAAAGCCACCCCTAAATAATCCAACCAGAGCAACACACCTGCTGGCTTACACATACCAAATACTAACATACCTTATCACAGCAGTACGTTAGGAGTCACAAAGCTTCCTGGTGCTGTAACGTTCATTATAAAACTGGGAAAACGGATGTTAAATAGTTTTATCCTGTTTCACATTTTTTAAAAAGCACATATTGTGAGTAAAGCAAGAATCAAAGGACTTAACTTATACCTTGTTACTTCCATCAAAGCAGCCAGTTTGGGCCATGTCCTCAAACTGAGGGTATACTTTCCCCTCCTCTAACAGAAAATTTTGAGAAGTACTACATTACTATAATATACCTCCTTTTTGGATGTCTATTGACACACCCTACAATTTTGCATTCTATTATTATACATATTTGTGTCTAAGCCCCATAACCCACACCAAACAGTAAGCCTGTGGAGGGCAGAGAACCTCTCCAGTCTTTACTGCATCCAGCAAAGGAAGTTGACAATAAACCAACAGAATGCAGGAATTCAGAGTATTTAGGAAAGGTAAACTAAGGCTTTTCCAGGACTGGCAAAAATCAATTCCAGATAAGAAATGATTTACTCACAGACTTGCCTCTAGCTATAAAAGGTGCTAAGAGGAATGGAGAAAAACCAGAGCCCCAGCAAAACAACACACCTAATGATCTGGACATCAAATCAAGTACATGAAATCTGAGGAGCCACAGAGAATAGCTAGAAGTTTCTTTCATTTAAGATATTTTGGAAAGCTGGGCAAAAAGCAAAGCAGTGGAAGCTGACAAAAGCAGCCCAGATGTTTTTAGGTGCTAACCTAAAATCTCACCATTGCCTTAGAAGAAATCCGACTCTAAAAATAATGATTCTGGTAGTCTAATCAAGCTTGATGAGGAGAACATTCAGTCAAAAAAAATTAAGAGTTCCACAAACTTAAATCATTAGAGAGAAAGTGCGGATTTTTAGTTCCTATATCATCGTCTAATACAAAGAAGTCCGATTAAAAAATTAAGAGCAAGGATTCTGATGTCAGGAAGCCTACTAGTTAAAACTCTCAGTTTTGCTTTGTGGAGTGGTTACTTAAACTCTTCAAGTTTCAATTTACCTATCTGTTAAATAGGATAATAATATACCCACTTCATTGTTATAATAACCAAATGAAATCATGCATGTGAAGGGCTCAGCGCAGCACACAGTATGAGCTTGATAATAGTAGTTATAATTGTGATAGATAATTTTTCCAGAGGAAACCAATGACTAGAATAATATGTTATAGTTGGCTTTTGATTACTATAAATCTACATTAAGCTCGCCTCTCAGGATTTAAGATAACTCACTATTATATGTTGGCAGCAAATTTAATGTAGCTAAAATACCTGCCGACCAAGGAAATACTAAAGTGGTAACAAACATCATTATAGTCAAACTGTTTCTATCCCAAAAGGTAAATTTACCATTTACTTAAGTGCATGTTTTCCATCAGCGCTTAGCACCATATACATTAATAAAAGTTATAAAAACACTCATATTCCCTCAGTGACAGATTATTAAAACTTCAAAGTACTGTCTCAATGGTTAATAGATTTCTGCACATTCCAGCATTCCTTAAGAAAAACATTCCTGGACTGAATAATGAAATCTGTTTAACCAAGCGAAGAAATAAGCTAATGTATATGAACCTCCAAAAATTTTCTAAGCACAACTGAAATCGAATGACCAAGTTAAGAATGTGTGCATAGCTTAAATGGCTGGCTGTTTGTGACAACATATTTGGGTTTTTCACTACTGTATTTTTATTGATGTTCTTTGGCCAAACAAAAGTGTACAATATCATGTAATAACATGGCTATACATGAACAATATGGTCATGGGAAAAGAATTTTTTCATATAGCTACATGACTAACATCCTCTTAAAGATTAGAAATATTTGATTATGAATAGTAATTGAAAGGCAAATACATAAGCCTCTATCTTATACAAGATGTGGAAGTGTGCTGGCATCATGCCTGGTGTTCCAAAAAGAAAGAGAAAAGAACAATTCTGTAAAACAGGGTGGACTTTGGGCTACCCCAGAATTAAAGGCACAAAGATCATTATTCTCCATGCACACAAAGTTTTTGTAAGTTGCTTTCAATAGACTTGTTATCCTACATGTTTACAGACTATTTTTCTGCTGTCCTACCCCATTTTGAAACACTAAAGCAATTTTTTTCAGACTATTTCAAGAAAGCTACACTTTAACATTGTAGATTCCATCGTACACCTTTATAGCCAATCCCCCACTTACTCCATCTTTAAGGTATCACAAGAGACAATTTTGATGGGATACACTGTTTTATTACTGTTTTTTTTGTTTTTTTTTTTTAAAGATTTTATTTATTTATTTGAGAGAGAGAATGAGAGACAGCACAAGAGGGAAGAGGGTCAGAGGGAGAAGCAGGCCCCCCGCTGAGCAGGGAGCCCGATACGGGACTCGATCCCGGGACTCCAGGATCATGACCTGAGCCGAAGGCAGTCGCTTAACCAACTGAGCCACCCAGGCGCCCTGTTTTATTACTGTTTTGTTCTAAATTCCAAGTATTCTGCTCTTAATAAATTTATTTACTACAGCCATTCACCACCTTCAATACATACGATGAGATTTTTCAAATCATAATTACACCCCTTTATCTCACTAGAACCCTACTGGGGAAACAGACTAAGTAATTACCACTATTTCACAGATGACGAAACTAAGGCCTAAGGTTAAGTGACTTATCCGAGCAATAGAATTAGGGCTGGAATCTTAATCTGCTGTGTCCAGGTCAAACTTCTTTCTACACCACCTTAAATAAATATTCCTCTTACACTTACAATTCTACCATATGAGGCTTAACTCAGTAAAACAATTTTTTTCAAAACAGAATCATTTACAATTGTCCTTTTTTTATTTTTCTCACTTAAAAAAAAAAATCCTTCATTCCCATACCATATCTCTCCATTATGTAACTATTTTAACTGCTGGTGTACTGTGCATTTACATGGAATGGTCATTTATAAAAATGCCTATGTGGCTTTGAGGAACACACACATCATATTTAAAGTATTGTTCTCTTTTGGCGTGATTGATTACATTCATCAGAAAGCATAAAGATGAACCTCAAATCCTTTATTTCAAAAGAAAACTCATTCACATAAATGCCATGCTGTTTGAGTTACCAACATGTATACACGCCAAGATCTGTACCGTCAGAAACTGCCTGCTGTGATTCTGAACAGCTAAGACTTATTTAGCAACCAGAACTGAGGAATTCCAACTGTGTCAACTTGTGCAACTAAGTCTGGCTGTACAGCTTCCCACACTCTGGAAGGCACATTGTCTCTAATTATTTTATTGCTGCAAATAAAAGGGACTTCTCATACAAATGACACACATGATTTAATGCCAGGTTTTTATTAGGCAGCACACAGCCAGTCCATGATTAGGTCACCATTCAGTTCAAAAACTTAAATACATATGTGGCTTTCAGCTCCTTTGACCTGGTATTTTTGTCTTGTTACTTCAAAACTTACGAATATCATTTCCTCAGCCATGTACCAAAATTTTAAGGTGATTTTTTATATAGCACAGTTCATATATTCTAAGATGTTAAATTGTTTAAAAAAAAAAAAAGCTAAATTGTAAGCCCCCCACCCAATTTTAAAGACATTCAAATATAAAAACTGTACACCACGTATTTTTATATTTTATACTTTGTTCAGTCACACTGAACAACTGCACCTTTCAGAGCATTTGAACTGTCAGGTGAAGAAAAGCATTATCCCTAACCTCGAGAAACTAATAGCCTAACAAAATAGCACACAGGGCACTCCTTCCATTGCCTTCTCCTATCTCTAAATACCACAGAAACCTAACGCCATGAAAAGTCTGTTTTAGATATTTGCAATCTGTGTTGTCCCTGACTGCTAGGAGAGGGGGAAATAAATCCATTCTCTCTAGCTTAACTTCTCATTCCTTGGTTTTATTTAAAGGGCCTGAAGTCTTCATGCCACCCAGTCCCTTGGGCTTGTTTCTGGCAGAGGCTCCAAGTCTAATACAAGAGCTGGAGGGGCTGCTGCCAGCAGGTAGGTGTGTGAGCCACCGGACATTCCTAGAAATACTGAAACAGGGGGCTTGTGCACAATATGTTAACAAGGCCTCTCCAGATAACAAACAAGATAATCAAGCACTGTAAGTCTATTTTCAGAATGAAAATTCTTAATCTCAGGAAACAAACTGAGGGTTGCTGGAGTGGGGGGTGGGGTGGGAGGGATGGGGTGACTGGGTGATAGACACTGGGGAGGGTATGTGCTCTGGTAAGCGCTGTGAATTGTACAAGACTGTTGAATCTCAGATCTGTACCTATGAAACAAGTAATGCAATATATGTTAAGAAAAAAAAAAAGAAGATAGCAGGAAGGGAAGAATGAAGGGGGGGAAATCGGAGGGGGAGACGAACCATGAGAGATGATGGACTCTGAAAAACAAACTGAGGGTTCTGGGGGTGGGGGGAGGATGGGTTAGCCTGGTGATGGGTATTAAAGAGGGCATGTTCTGCATGGAGCACTGGGTGTTATACATAAACAATGAATCATGGAACACTACATCTAAAACTAATGATGTAATGTATGGGGATTAACATAACAATAAAAAAATTTTTAAAAAATTAAAAATTAAAAAATAAAAAAAAAATTATACAACTAAGGAATGAAGTTATGTATTGCTGTTTTTGTTTGTTCCACATGCTCCCTGACCACAATTTTTGAAATACAGAAAATTCTCTATAACTTAAGATTCGCATTTAGCTCCAATGCTGTGCAGCGTAGGAAGCCAGACCACCGTGATTCAAGGTCAGCAACTTTTAGAATAAATGAAGTTTTTGTACTAGTTGCCACAGGTCTTTGGCAGGGGTAAGCACTGTCTTCAGCTGATTGATGTAATAACTTAAACTACATCAGAATAGTGAAGAGTATATACAGACTATTCTGAGAATCCCTAGAAATCCTGCCTGTGAGTGACTTGTATCTGCTATAATAGCAATATTACCAAAAATTACAATGAACATCAGGCTAACTTACCACGTAAATTATTAGATTACAATGAAATTAAATTTTGTATATCTTTAGTCACATCCCCTCAAACCAAGGTAATAAATATTGACCGGGGCGCCTGGGTGGTTTAGTCGTTAAGCGTCTGCCTTCAGTTCAGGTCAAGTTCCCAGGGTCCTGGGATCGAGCCCCGCATCGGGCTCCCTGCTCAGCAGGAAGGCTGCTTCTCCCTCTCACACTCCCCCTGCTTGTGTTCCCTCTCTCGCTGTCTCTCTCTCTCTGTTAAATAAATAAATGAATGAATGAATGAATAAATAAATAAATAAATAAATAAATAAAATATATCTTAAAAAAAAAAGTATTGACCAAGTAGAAGTCCTTGGGGTTTTAGCTTTATTGAGTAGTAAACCTGATACATAATCAGCATTTCACTTACATGTAAATGGGTTTCTAAAGGGCTTAAAAGATATTTTTCCTAAATACCTTGACAGTTTTCCTGCAAACAAATCCTTGTGCTATGGATTTGCACTATCTGTGGAGAAACCCTTTGCTTAAGCAAGGGTAAATTTTAACCCTGCATCAGTTGCAAATGCAATAAATCCTAAAATAGTTAAGTACAATCCTAAAATAGTTAAGTACACATAAAAGTTTTTTATTGATAATGTTATGATTCAAGAGATGAAAAAATTGGGGCGCCTGGGTGGCTCAGTTGGTTAAGCGACTGCCTTCAGCTCAGGTCATGATCCTGGAGTCCCGGGATCGAGTCCCGCATCGGGCTCCCTGCTCAGTGGGAAGCCTGCTTCTCCCTCTGACCCTCCCCACTCTCATGTGCTCTCTCTCATTCTCTCTCTCTCAAATAAATAAATAAAATCTTTAAAAAAAGAGAAAAAAAAAGATGAAAAAATTAACAAAGTAGTTCCTTTTATCAAAACTTTCCCATATAAAGCTCATTTAATCAAAAGGTATTGTTAACTTCCTTATCTATGCAATTTCTACATCTCTCAGTCTACAAAGATCCTACTTCCTATCATCCACACACTTTGGCAAGAACAAGAGTGAATTTAGAATGTCAGACTACTTGGCAAGATTAAAGACACTGAAAATGGAACTTTCTTTAACCACAGTCAAACAGATCTGAGGAATGTTTGTCAACTTATCAAACCACTAAATTTAGAATCACCTCCAGATATTCAAAGTTAGTGCAAGATGAGTGATAATAGTATACCAACTAGTTAAAAAGCACTAAAGTGAGACATTACTGAAAATGAAATGTAAGAATTTGGTGCACTAATTATCTAAACATAGCCTCACTACTCCCTTCCTCCCTTCAGGTCTTCAAAAGTTACCTTCCCAGTACGGCCTCCCCTGACAACTATTCAGAAGCACAGCCACCCCTGAGGAACGGGCATATGCACACACACACACACACACACACACACACTCTTAGACGTAATCTCTGGGATTTATTGTCCTCACGAGCATTTACTACTATCTGACCTATGACATAATGTAGGCGTTAATTTGTCTCCTCCAATTACAATATAATTTCAATGAAAGTACACACTTTTGCCTATTTTGTTCACTGTTTAACAAAGAGATCTGGACATAATACATAAAAGGCACTTAGTTTTGCATAAACAGATGAATGAGACTAAAAGGATATAGTAAGATCCTTTAATAATAGCCTTCTTAAAACAGGATATGTTTATCCTGTAGTGGAGTAACATAGGCTAAGCACTGCACTTTTTATTAATGTTTTTATATGAAAACAAATATGTTATGGAATATTATGAAATAAAGTAAATGAAAAACACTTGAAAGAAATTTTGACTTTGTGACAAGCAGAATGGAATTATAAACTGATTAGTCATATAAGGAAAGAGGTGTAGGTGTTTAGATTTGGGTATATGTT
Source organism: Neomonachus schauinslandi (assembly GCF_002201575.2). Taxonomy (NCBI): domain Eukaryota; kingdom Metazoa; phylum Chordata; class Mammalia; order Carnivora; family Phocidae; genus Neomonachus; species Neomonachus schauinslandi. The sequence continues at coordinate 79,309,162 of NC_058413.1, read as the reverse complement.
TCCTCTCCCATTTTAGTAATAATGTTCTCGGAATGTATGGAAAGTAATATGCTAAAACTAAAATATCACCAACAGAAATGATAATATCTTTTAATATATCTAAAAGAAATGTTTCCCAATTTTGCACTCTACTGTTAAGCAATCTTCTTTAGAGCTAAGCTGAATCAAGTAATCTAAGCCTAATGTTTTCACAGTTTATTTCCTACAAGTATGGAATTGGAACTAAGCCAGGGAGAAAAGAGGTAATCAAGAATCAACATAAAGATAGACAGGGTCTCCATGTGCAATGATATGGATGGAACTACAGAGTATTATGATAAGTGAAATCAGTCAGAGAAAGACAAATACCATATGATTTCACTCATATGTGGAATTTAAAAACAAAACAAATGAGCAAGCAGAAAGAGGAAGACAAATCAAGCAACAGATTCTTAATTATAGGGAACAACTGATGGTTACCAAAGGGGGACAAACTGGGTGATATCGGTGATGGGAATTAAAGGAGTGCATTATTGTGATGAGCACCAGGTGATGTACGGAAGTGTTATATCACCATAGTGTACATCTGAAACTAATAAAACACTGTATGTTAAAAAAAAAAGACAGACATGGCCTGAACTCAAAGTTCCTTAAAGTACCAGTTGGTTTCTCAGATGAAATGAGGCCATCCTCAACAGAGTATACTTTATTAAAATCAAAATTAGCATGTGTTTCATGAAAGATCTTTTATTTAGTTCTTTCTTTCCCCTTACACTAAAGATCTTAAACATGTCTGATTTCTAGTTTCAGTTCCAAACTGATGAAGAGTTCTTCAATGTTCCTCCGCAATCTACTAGTGCCCTTGTTCACAGTGACTAGCAAAGACCTATATTTATACATAATAGACTTAACTACTGTGGTTAATGCACCAGGAATCTTACCAATTTGGTGAGAAAGTTTTTCAAAGTGTCCCAAATTGACCAGTTGAGATTTCACTTACACCCTTTTTATCATGCAGTCATAAGTAGTTCTAAAGGGAATTAACTCAAAAATTTAGAATTAAAATGCTCACCTAACATAACAAAGATTTGTGCCTCATGGAACTTCAAAATATGCAGACTTTGGATTATCACGTATAACTGGACAGAAAGTCAGAAGCCAAGGGTTACAGCTCCAGGTACACCAGCTGTAACTTTTTTAAAGCTTTTTATTTTTTATTAGAGAGAGTACAAGCAGGGGGAGCGGCAGGCAGAGGGAGAGGGAGAAACAGGCTCCCCGCTCAGCAGGGAGCCCGATGTGGGGCTCAATCCCAGGACCCTGGGATCATGACCTGAGCTGAAGGCAGACGCTTAACCATCTGAGCCACCCAGGCGCCCCCACCGGCAGTAATTTAGTACAAGCATGAGCAGCAGCTAGCTTAAGGAAAGAAAACTACCTACAAGTGTTGTTCATAACAGCTGCCCTTCGCTTTTTGTTTCCTAAAGAGATCACTAAGATTTCCTCTAAAGAGAAAAGAAAAGTAAAATATTAGAAGTCTCAGGTTAAAGCAGACCACCTACGGATTTCTCTCTAAGCCTGGGCCTGCCAGAACTGCACAGTGCAGTCGCTAGGACAAATGCAATATGATGCTTGTTCTCAACTTAGTTAAGAACAAAATAACAATTTTCAGATCAAAATAAGTACTTCACATACTAAATTACTTTACCAAAATTAATCTCTACTTTCACAATGGAACATCATGGGTAAAAAGTCTTCACGCAGAGAAATCTGCTTTCTGGGCGGCATGTCAGTAACATGGGTCCTCTAACACTTTCATTTAGGCTTGAAGCAGTTAACTAGCGTGCCCTAATTCAGATTCCTAGTAACTGAAACAGGACAAGGAAACTAAGGCTCTCAGGGTTCTCCAATCTAGGCTAGGGCCTGCAGAGAGAAGTCAAGGGATACATAAAGGTCAGTTACATGGTGGACATGCCCTAACAGGGAACAGTCTGGAAAAATGGGAGTTCCCTTTATCCCACACACTTGACCTTCACATGCCACAGGTTTTGAAGAGGCATCACAGAACGGTATATAAGAACAAGGCTCCTTCTTCCCTCTCTCATAACATGTGCTCTGCAAAGTGGCCTTGTAGTCTCTGAAATAAATCTGTCTGCTTTTCCACACAAGCCCATCATGGGATTGGAATGAAAACTCATGTCCTTGCTCCAGGAATAACTATGCTTCATACATAACCCTGTCAGCTTTTGTCTCCTTAGGACAGGAAAAATACACTATAACCACAAGTACCCCCCCTTTATTTTATATATATATACACATATATATATTTATATATATTTAAATAATCCAGTAAGTCAAGCTCCAAACCAACCCTCTGTCAAACTGTAGCAGTCATGGAATCCTACCTAGAGTAGCAGTCTGACACGGGACCACAGCTGATACCAGGAGCTTACCTGGCCAACCCTTTATCTTACGCTTTCTGGTCCCAGCCTTCTTCACCTTCAAAAACCATTCCATATGAAAAAACTCTGCCTTCTAGTCATTTTTCCTCTCCACTCCCCATTCTCTTGCCCCTCGAACATAAAACTAGTGTTCTCAGCTTGAACAATATTATCAAGTAGCAAAGAAGAGTGCTTTGGTGTCAGACAGGTTTAAATCCTAGTTCCGTGATTGACTAGCTTTGTGTGACCTTGAGCAAATTACTTAATCTCTTCCTCGCAGTCTCATTTTCTAAACATAAAGAATGCTACTCCTGGGCGCCTGGGTGGCTCAGTTGGTTAAGCAACTGCCTTCGGCTCAGGTCATGATCCTGGAGTCCCGGGATCGAGTCCCGCATCGGGCTCCCTGCTCAGCGAGGAGCCTGCTTCTCCCTCTGACCCTCCCCCCTCTCATGTACTCTCTCTCATTCTCGCTCTCTCAAATAAATAAATAAATCTTAAAAAAAAAAAAAGAATGCTACTCCTTAGTTCACTGTTGGTGGGAAGATTAGAGAAATTCAAAGCCCTAGAATTTAATAAATAAATACGTTTCTCTACCCTCTATTCCAAAGGAAGAAATTGAGTGCATCAAATAAGAATTAGGGGATGGTGACCAGCATAACCTGGTCTTTAAAAAACTTATATGCATGATAAAAGTTATAGGACAATAGAATCTAAAGAGTGTTTTAACATTTTAGATTTCACTGTCAGAAGGAAAAATTCCAGAAATTATACAAAAAGGATGAACACACACACACGTAGTAACTTTAGTAAGTCTGAAACTAGAGAAAAAAACACACACTAATCAACTTTTAGCTTGTAGAACAACCCCAAGTAATTCAATCTTTAAAAAATGGTTTTTGTCTATTCACATGCAACACATCACAAAAAAAAAATCTCATATTCACTGCTCTAGGTAAAAGCCTTCTCCACTAGTGTTTTAAAAAGCTGCAGCTGGACTAGGGGTCAGATGGCACTCAGTAGTTTTGTGTGTGTTGGGGGTGGGGTGTGTCAGGAATGAATGTGGTTATCAAGGCATTTCCAAGTAGGGAACCCTTGGAACAACATTAGAGTGAGGGTCATGGGAAAAGAACTTTTGCTCACCCTACTTCCTGGCAGCATTTTCAGTACACAAGCCATAAGCAACTCATGTTTACAAAATGGAACAAGGAAAGAGGGTCTTATGAGATGATGGGGGGCAGGAGGACATACACACACACAGATTATGTATTGCTTACACTTTTAAAACTTTTATTTAAAAACTCTAGAAATAGTTTAAAAGACTTAGCATATTTCAAAATATTTAATCCATACTCCTTTAATAAACTGAATTAAGTCAGAATATTTTTTATTATAGTCAATCACACAAACTCAATTAAAGCAATCACAATATATCTACTTTATCCTCAGGAAAAAAATGCAACTTGAAGTTATTTTTCAGAGTCATAGAAAAAATATTTCTCAGGATTCCAAATTTTCAAATCGGAAGTTAAAACAATTAAAACAAGATAGTTTAAGAATTTGGTGAATTTACCCTGGACTTGATATAAAATCCAAGTGCATTATTGGTACCAAATAGGTTCCTTATTTTTTCAATCACTTTGTTAAGATTCAGACTAGACATAACCAGTTAACAAATCTCAAATTATACAACTAATACAAGCTACCTCTTTTAAATATATACACACAATGTAGTTTTATTGAGTTATTGTAGTTCCACTGAGTTAAGCATTTGGCTCCTCCATATGCTTCTTTTTTTATCTATTGATATTTTTTCCAGTTTTTATTTATATTCCAATTAGCTAACCTACAGTTTAACATTAGTTTCAGATGTAGAATCTAGTGATTCATCACTTACATACAACACACCCAGTTCTCATCACAAGTGTGCCCTCCTTAATATCCATCACCCATTTAACCGATCTCCCCTCAATCCGCCCACCACCCACCTCCCTCCAGCAACCTGTTTGTTCCCTATAGTTAAACGTCATTTTCTGGTTTGCCTCTCATTCTTTTTTTTTCACAAGCTACCTTTTTTTTTTTTTGACAGAGAGACAGCGAGAGAGGGAACACAAGCAGGGGGAGTGGGAGAGGGAGAAGCAGGCTTCCCGCTGAGCAGGGAGCCCGATGTGGGGCTGGATCCCAGGACCCTGGGATCATGACCTGAGCCGAAGGCAGACGTTTAATGCCACCCAGGCGCCCTACAAGCTACTTTTTTTTTTTGCCATTCTTTTTTTTTATTATGTTATGTTAATCACCATACATTACATCATTAGTTTTTTTTCAAATCTTTATTCTTTTTTAATTTTTTATTGTTATGTTAATCCCCATACATTACATCATTAGTTTTTGATGTAGTGTTCCATGGTTCATTGTTTGTGTATAACACCCAGTGCCCCGTGCAGAACGTGCCCTCTTTAATACCCATCACCAGGCTAACCCATCCTCCCAACCCCCTCCCCTCCAGAACCCTCAGTTTGTTTTTCAGAGTCCATCGTCTCTCATGGTTCGTCTCCCCCTCTGATTTCCCCCCCTTCATTCTTCCCCTCCTGCTATTCTTCTTTTTTTTTTTTTTCTTAACATACCACCCCACACCAGTCACAAGCCACCTTTTTAAAAGAGGTCTGTAAGGTAATTCAACCTAAGAGGAAGGAAAAAAAAAAAAAGCCATTCTCAAATCTATACATTAACTATTCTGTGTTTCTTTCTTAATCCTGGTACTCTGGAAAATTATAAGCACTTTTCAAAAAGATCTCAAACAAGACTGGGCTTAACAAACAGCTTAAGTTCTGAAGTACATGCTTTCTTTTTAACTATAAACTTATCAATGAGAGCGGCCCATTGACTGCCTCTATGCTTGAGTGTTATTAAACAGTCAGACAAAATATGGAAAACTGACCTTGGCATGGAATGTAATGGGCAGAGTTACCCCCCGCTACTTCTTAAAAAAAAAGAAAACAAAATATTCAAACTTGAAATGTAATAACAGATTTCCACATGTTCACTTTATTTGTAACGTAACATTTCTTTTTTTTTTTTTTTAAGATTTTATTTATTTATTTGACAGAGAGAGACATAGCGAGAGCAGGAACACAAGCAGGGGGAGCGGGAGAGGGAGAAGCAGGCTTCCCGCAGAGCAGGGAGCCCGATGCGGGGCTCGATCCCAGGACCCTGGGATCATGACCTGAGCCGAAGGCAGACGCTTAACGACTGAGCCACCCAGGCGCCCCTGTAACGTAACATTTCTACTCCTTACCTATCTTTAGCGATTAGTAATTAGTAGTAGCAGTAATTCTATAACATACTTCATCACTTTATATAGGGGAATAAATTGTTTATGAGTTTCACACACATTATTCTAACTGATAAAAATCATAACCTCCTTACATAAAAATAGGTAAGATCCCAAAAGGTAATGTTCTGATTAAACTACAAAATGAGAAGAAAAAAAAAAATGTGCTAGAATTATCAAGTTACCTTTGTTTTAAGTCTTCAAGCAAATGTCAGATCCTTTACAAGGGTACTCTTATAAACCCAAAACAAAGATGGCACTTCGCTGTTAGATTCAGATTTAAGCATTTACCTCACTAATCACACTACTCAGGGTTTAAATAGACTGCATCTCTCTCTGTTTTTTTAGACTGCATCTCTGAAATATAAGCATCTAACTTCTCCTTTTTATTTCAATAAATTTCACCTCTTTCCACATTTGAATGCCAAATCTATATTAAAAAAATGCCTCTTTCCCATCCACTCACAATTATTAATAGGCAAGATGGAGAAAACATATGTAAATAATTGCCTCAAGCATTATAATTATAGCTAAATTAATATTTGACACCTGTAAGTTACAGGCTGCCACACTATTTCTACAACTAAGTTTCTCTAATTACTTAATCATTTCTTACACCAAATATTCTCCTAAATCCCCATCACTATACCCAAGAACATTTCAGTTTCAAAAAACACAGTCTTCTTTTGATATCTACCTATCATGTGAAAACCAACAGAAGAGATTTCTTGATTTTTCACTTTATCAAGGGGTTATAATCTGATGAGAAAGAAATGGCCATAGGCGTATCTTCTAAAGAAGGAGAAAGGACCTCATTGTAAGCAAAGAGTGAGCAACTGAAATGTAATGTAAGGAATCCAGACCCCAGTGTCCACCACAGTGCTTGGATATGGGCCATTTTAAGTATCCATCCAGTGCCAATAAGTGTGCCAGTAAGTACTGTTAGAACTTTAAGTTCCGTTTAGTATCAGTAAGAATAAAGATTGATTTCTTTTGCTGTAATTTTCACAGATAATAGAGTTTATTCATTTGACAAATAATTAAGCATCTACTTAGGGCCAGTCACTGGGCCTGTGTAGAACTTGGTGCTGAGAGTAAATGTTGAGAAAGGCCAAGATGGGCCAAGAAGTAAGCCTTGTGGCCCAGGCCATGTAGGGTAACTGTAAATGTACTGAATGACAGGACACCAACAGAAAAACAAAGAAACACAAGCTTGGGTTAGAATTAAAATAATACATGAACCTCATACAGTAGTAGCAGTAATGACAGCAACAACAACAACATGTAACAAGCCCTGGCTGGGCTCCGTGCCATCTTATTATAGCCTCATATCAACCCTACAAAAGCCTCCACAGCAATCATCTTCATTCCATAGATGGAGAAAAGACCCTAAGAGAGGTTAAAGGACTTGCCTCCTCTGAATGAACGGAAAAGGCGGGGCAGGGAGACATTCTTAAAAATGATTAACAGCCGTATGGCCATGTAAGCAAAATTAACAATAACTATAATGTCAAAAGCTAGTCCACATTCAAGTTACCCCAATTACCTTTTCTACAAATTCTGCATTCACTTAATGTCTTTTAAATCTCTTAAGGCCCTTTTAATATAGAATGGTTCCCTGGTTTTTTGTTTTTTTTTTTTTCGTTCTTTTCACAACCCACTAACTCATTGACTAAACTAGTTCAGTTGTTTTGTAGTATCCAATTTGGCTGAGTGCTGCTTTCTTCAAGTGTTGCTGAACTTGCTTCTCTATCCCTGGTGTTTCCTGGAGTCAGAAAGTTGTATGTAAAGGCTTGATCAGAGGTAGGGAGTAAAAACCAGAATAAGTATGTTTGCCTGTCCCTTTTTCATTTTGAGACATAAGGAAATGTTGTTTATATATGCCAAATTGATGTAATATTTTTTATTGAGAAGTGACTAATTGCTTAGATTATCATAACAATAAAACATCAAGATCCTCTTAGAGAAATTAATCTGTATTCTCCAGGCCTTAAGTGTTTAAAAATCACTCCATTCCCCACAAAAGGTGCTACCAGTGGGTGTGTTTGTTTTTCACATGAACCAAGAGAGAAAAAGAAAGCGTTTTCAGAAAAACAAAACCACACACATACATATTCACAACACGCACACAAAGATATTTTCCTGGGCTGCAACCCTGTCTCTACAATCTAGTTCCAGTTTATCACATTTGGTAAGAGGTAACTCCATGACTTAGATACCAGACATTATCTGTGTGCCCAGAGCCCCATAATTTCTCAACCCAGCTTTATTCCAGGAAAGCAACTCAAGGGGATTTCCACCAATTCTTCCCTCTCACCAAAGCCATCCTCAAGTGATAATTGGGAAGTCCCCGGCATAGATCGACAAGGAAATTACAAGGCTACTTTGGAAAATGGAGAAGATGAAAAAAGCTCCACAAAATGGTTAAGGAGTTCTCTTATCTCTATTTCTCCAAGCCCTAATCAACTGAAGACTCAGAGTTAAAAACAAAAAACACCTTAGGTTACTACGGTATGTCATCTCCCACTACCCTACTATAGATTACTGGCCGTACAACCAGGCCGTGACTTTAGAAAAACATATCCCAGGTCTGAAAACAAACCTTTGTACTGATTTCCTTTACTTTCATTTCTGAAAGCTGTATGCATGGCCTTTCCACATTACCTATGTAAATGAGGACAGTCATTCAGGATATGAAACTCTTATATGACAGAACTGAAATACTGTCCTATCACTTACCTTTACCCATTCCTTTGAACTTTACCCAGTGCTTTCATCTTTCTTTTTTTTAAGATTTTTTTTTTTAATTCATTTGAGAGGCAGAGACAGAGGAAGCACAAGCAGAGGGAGAGGCAGAAGGAGAAGCAGACTCCCCGCTGAGCAGAGCCTGACATGGGACTCAATCCCAGCGCCCTGGGATCATGACCTGAGCCAAAGGCAGATGCTTAACCATCTGAGCCACCCAGGCACCCCTCATCTTTCTCTTAAAAGCCCCTGAAAGACTGGAATTCATGCAGATTACTCCCCCAATTAAGCAATGAAAGAGAAAATGATGTAAAATGACATCCGTCATTTTTGGCATTTCCTTCTCCTGAGTTTAGCAAGCCTCTTTTTTTTTTTTAAAGATTTTATTTATTTATTTGAGAGAGAGAGAATGAGAGAGAGCATGAGAAGGAGGAAGGTCAGAGGGAGAAGCAGACTCCCTGCTGAGCAGGGAGCCCGATGCGGGACTCGATCCCGGGACTCCAGGATCATGACCTGAGCCGAAGGCAGTCGCTTAACCAACTGAGCCACCCAGGCGCCCTTAGCAAGCCTCTTAAGAAGAGATACCAGAAACAAAAAGGGGGATTCCACTCACTAAGAGAGCCCAAAGTAGGAGTTGGAATTCATTTGCTCTGGCATTGGCTTAGAACTAAACCACAAATACATCAATTAAAAGGAATACCTGTAAGAGAAAGAGCAAGACGGGAAATTAGAGATGGTTGTGTTCTCCTAGAAGTGAGGACATGAAGCCCGAAGAGGTCAAAAATAAAGTTTCACATCCAGTGACTTTTTTAAAAGCTATTTCCCACTGTGGCATTTCAATTTTACTTCTTTCTTTCATGGCTGTGTGCCAACTCCCTCTTGACATGAATGAATTTGATACACTAAATACAAAGTTTCTATCTTTGCTTTCGAGCACACTGGGAAGCCTGCAAAGATTAGAAAACTGAAAACTTCAGTCTATTCTAATGTCTTTCTATAATATAACTTCAGTCATTCGTGGTTAGCAGATAGGATATGACATTAAACAAATGTGTTCAAGTGTAAAGTTCCCCCGAAAATTGTTTTATTAATCCCAGTATAATTAAGCGTTATATTAGTTTCAGGTGTACAATATACTGACTCAACAATTCTATTCATTACTCAGTGCTCCTAAGTATACCCTTAATCCCCTTCACATATATCACTGATCCCCCCCACCCACCTCCACTCTGGCAACCACCTGTTTATTCCCTATACTTAGGGGGGGTTGTCCCTTTTTCTTTTTTTCTTTATCCATTTGTTTTGTTAAATTCACCTGAGTGAAATCATAAGGTATTTGTCTTTCTCTCTGACTTATTTCACTTAGCATTATACTCTCTAGATCCATCTATGTTGTTGCAAATGGCAAGATTTCATTCTTTTTATGGCACCACACCTTCTTTATCCATTCATTTATCGATGGGCATTTGGGTTGCTTCCATGTATTGGCTACTGTAAATGTTGGCAGTAAACATAGGGGGTATATATATCTTTTCAAATTAGTGTTTTTGTTTTCTTTAAATAATACCCATCGGAATTAATGGATCATTGGGTAATTCTATTTTTAATTTTTTGAAGAACCTCGACTGTTTTCCACAGTGACTGCAACAATTTGTATTCCCACCAACAGTGTACAAGGGATTCCTTTTTCTCCACATCCTCACTAACACTTATTGTTTGTGTTTTTTATTTTAGTTATTCTAACAGGTAGTGAGGTGGTATCTCATTGTAGTTTTGATTTGCATTTCCCTGATGATGAGTGATGTTGAGAATCTTTTCATGTGTCTCCTGGCCATCTATGTTTTATGCCCATTTTCACTGCATTATTTGTTTTTTGAATATTGAGTTGTACAAGATCTTTATATATCTGGGATATTAAATCCATATTGCATATATCATTTGCGAATACCTTCTCCCATTTGATGGGTTGACCTTTTCTTTTTTTTTTTGTAGATGGTTCCTTAACAGTGCAGAAGATTTTTATTTTGTTGTGTTCCAACATTTTAATTTTGCTTTTCTTTCCCTTGACTCAGGAGACATATCCAGAAAAATGTTTCTACGGCTGATGTCAGAGATTACTGCCAATGTTTTCTTCTAGGAATTTCATGGTTTCAGGTCTCACAGTTAGGTCATTAAACCATTTTCAGTTTATTTTTGTGTATGGTATAAGAAAGTGATCAGTTTCATTCTTTTGCATGTAGCTGTCCAGTTTTACCCACACCATTTGTTGAAAAGAGTATCTTTTTCCCATTGGATATTCTTGCCTCATTTGTCAAAGATTAATTAAATGTATAAGTGTGAATTTATTTCTGGGCTCTCTATTCTGTTCCACTGATCTATGTGTCTATTTCTATGCCAGTACCATACTGTTTTGATTACTACAGCTTTGAAGTATATCTTGAAATCTGGGATTGTTACACCTCCAGTTTGTTCCTCTTTTTCAAAATTGATTTGGCTATTTGGGATTTTTTTGTGGTTCCATGCAAATGTTAGGATTACTTGTTCTAGATCTGTGAAAAATGGCATTGATATCTTTTTTTTTTTAAGATTTTATTTATTTATTTGACAGAGAGAGAGAGACAGCAAAAGAGGGAACACAAGCAGGGAGAGTGTGAGAGGGAGAAACAGGCACCCCACTGAGCAGGGACCCTGATGCGGGGCCAATCCCAGGACCCTGGAATCATGACCTGGGCCGAAGGCAGATGCTTAACGACTGAGCCACTCAGACACCCCGGCATTGGTATCTTGATAGGGATTGCATTGAGTCTGTAGATTGCTTTAGATAGTATGAACATTTTAACAGTATTTGTTGTCCCAATCCATGAGCATGGTATATCTTTCCATTTGTTTGTGTCATCTTCAATTTCTTTCATCAAAGTTTTATAGATTTCAAAGTACAGGTCTTTCACACTTCCTTGGCTAAGTTTATTCCTGGGTATCTTACTACTTTTGATGCAGTTGTAAAGGGTTGTTTTCTTAATTTCTCTTTCTGCTGCTTCATTATTAGTATGGAGAAACACAATGGACTTCTGTATATTGATTTTGTATTCTCAGACTTCATGAATTCATTTATCAGTTCTCATGATTTTTTTGGTGGAGTCTTTTGGGTTTTCTATATATAGTATCATGTTATTTGCAAATAGTTTAAGTTTTCTTTCTTCCTAACCATCTGGATGCCTTTCATTTTGTTGTTGTTGTCTGATTGCTGTGGCAAAGATTTTCCAGTACTATGTTGCATAGAGGTGGTGAGTGGACATCCTGGTCTTGTTCCTGAACTTATAGGAAAAGGTATCCATTTTTCACCATTGGATATGATGTTAGCTGTGGGTTTACCATATACGGCCTTTATAATATTGAGGTATGTTCCCTCTAAACCTACTTTGTTAAAGCTTTTTATCAGGGACATTGTACTTTGTCAAATGCTAATTTTCTGCATCTACTGAAATGATCATATGGTTTTTAATCCCTTCCCTTGTTGATGTGATGTATCATGATAATTAATTTACAAAAAATGAACCACTCTTGCATCCCAAGAATAAATCCCACTTGATTGGTATGAATGATTTTTCTAATGTATTGCTCAATTTGGTTTGCTGATCATTTATTGAGAATTTCTGAATCTATGGCCATCAGAGATAAGTGGCCTATAGTTTTTTGGGTTTTTTTTTTTTGTAGTGTCTTTATCTGGTTTTAATATCAGGATAATACTGGCATCATAAAATGAATTTGGAAGCTTTCCTTCCTCTTCTATTTTTTTAAACAGTTTGAGAAGAATAGGTATTAACTCTTCTTTAAATGTTTGGTAGAATTCACCTGTGAAGCCACCTGACTGCTCTGAGTTTTTTGATTACATATTCAAATTTATTGCAAGTACAGTTGGTATGTTCAAATATTCTATTTCTTCCTGATTCAATATTGGGAAGTTGTAAGTTACTAGGAATTTAACCATCTCTTCTGGGTTGTCCAGTTCGTTGGCATGTAGTTTTTCATAATATTCCCTTATAATCCTTTGTGTTTCTGCAGTGTTGACTGTTATTTCTTCCCTTTCGTTTCTATTTGAGTCCTTTTTTTTTTTTTTTTTGATGAGTTTGCCTAAAGTTTCATGAATTTTGTTGATCTTTTCAAAGAACCATCTGATGATTTCACTGATCTATTCATCTTTTTGTGTACTTTTTAAGTTTCTATTTCATTTATTTCTGCTCTAATCTCTATTATTTCTTTCCTTCTGCTGGTTTGGGGCTTTGTTTGTTCTTCATCTGTTCTTTATCTAGCTCCTTTAGGTTCATTGTTTGAAATTTTTCTTGATTCTTGAGGTAGGCCTGTATCATTATAAACTTCTCCCCTTTACCTTTTTTATTATATTATTATGTTCAATTAGCCAGCATATAGTACATCATTAGTTTTTGATGTAGTGTTCAATGATTCATCAGTTGTGCATAACACCCAGTGCTCATCAACACACATGCCCTCCTTAATACTCAACACCTAGCTACCCCATTCCCCAACCCTCCCTCCCTTCTGTAACCCTCAGTTTGGTTCCCAGAGTCCAGAGTCTCTCATGGTTTGTCTGCCTCTCTGATTTCTTGCCATTCAGTTTTCCCTCCCTTCCCCTGTGGTCCTCTGCGCTATTCCTTATGTTCCACGTATGAGTTAAACCATATGATAATGGTCTTTCTCTGCTTGACTTATTTCACTTAGCATAATCCCCTCCAGTTCCATCAATGTCGATGCAAATAGTGGGTATTCATCCTTTCTGATGGCTGAGGAATATTCCATTGTATATATGGACCACATCTTCTTTATCCATTCGTCTGTTGACGGACATCTCAGCTCCTTCCACAGTTTGGCTATTGTGGACATTGCTGCTATGAACATTGGGGTGCATGTGCCCCTTCTTTTCACAACATCTGTCTTTGGGGTAAAAACCTAGTAGTGCAATTGCTGGGTCATAGGGTAGCTCTATTTTTAACATCTTGAGGAACCTTCATAGTGTTTTCCAGAGTGGCTGTACCAGCTTGCATTGCCACCAAGAGTGTAAGGGGGTTCCCCTTTCTCCACATCTTTACCTATTTCCTGTCTTGTTAATTTTTGCCATTCTAACTGGTGTAAGGTAGTTTCTCGTTGTGTGTTTGATTTGTATTTCCCTGATTGCTAGTGATGTTGAACATTTTTTCATGTGTCTGTTAGCCATTTGTATGTCTTCTTTTGAGAAGTGTCTGTTCATGTCTTCTGCCCATTTATTGACTGGATTATTTGTTCTTTGGGTGTTGAGTTTGAGAAGTTCTTTATAGATCTTGGATACCAGCCCTTTATCCGTAATGTCATTGCAAATATCTTCTCCCATCCTGTAGGTTGCCTTTTAGTTTGTTGACTGTTTCCTTTGCTGTGCAAAAGCTTTTTATCTTGATGAAGCCCCAAAAGTTCATTTTTACTTTTGTTTCCCTTACCTGTAGAGACATGTCTTGAAAGAGGTCAGTGTGGCCAATGTCAAAGAGATTACTGCCTATGTTCTCCTATAGGATTTTGATGGATTCCTGTCTCACATTGAGGTCTTTCATCCATTTTGAGTTTATCTTTGTGTATGGTGTAAGAGAATGGTCCAGTTTCATTCTTCTGCATGTGGCTGTCCAATTTTTCTAGCACCATTTATTGAAGAGACTGTCTTCTGGAAGAATAAACATTGTGAAAATGTCTATGCTGCCCAGAGCATTTACACTTTCAATGCAATCTGTATCAAAATACCATCAACATTTTTCACAGAGCTGAAACAAACAATTCTAAAATTTGTATGGAACCAGAAAAGATCCCGAATTGCCAGGGGATTGTTGAAAAAGAAAACCAAAGCTGGGGGCATCACAATGCCTGACTTCAAGCTATATTACGAAGCTGTGATCATTAAGACAGCATGGTATGGGCACAAAAACAGACACACATATCAGTGGAACAGAATAGAGACCCCAGAAATGTACCCTCAACTCTACGGTCAACCAATCTTGGACAAATCAGGAAAGAATATCCAATGGAAACTTTCCCTCTTAGATCAGCTTTTGCTTCATCCCAAAGATTTTCCCCTTTGTGTTTTCATTTTCATTTGTCTCTGTGTATTTTTTGATTTTCTCTTTGATTTCTTGGTTGACCCACTCATTGTTTAGTAGCATGTTATTTAACCTCCATGTATTTGTGTTCCTTTCAGATTTTTTCTTGTGGTTGATTTCTAGGGTCATAGTGTTGGTAGTCAGAAAAGATGCAAAATATGATTTCAATCTTTTTTATTTTGTTGAGGCTTGTTTTGGCGTCCTAATATGTAATCTCCTCATAAGAATATTCTACGTGCACTTCAAAAGAATGTGTATTCTGTTTTGGGATGGAATGTTCTGAATATATCTGTTAGATCCATCTGGTCCTATGTCATTCAAAGCCACTGTTCCCTTGTTGATTTCTGTCAGGATTTATCCATCCTGAAGTGGGGTGCTAAAAGTCCCCTCCTATTATTGTATTACTGCCAATTTCTTCCTTTATCTGTTAATAGTTGCCTCATGTCTTTAGGTGCTTCCATGTTGGGTGCATAATACTTACAATTGTTATAGTCTCTTGTTGGATTGTCCCCTATATCATTATGCAGTAGTGTCCTTCTTTGTCTCCTGTTACAGTCTTTGTTTTAAAGTTTGTTTTGTCCAATATAAGTACTGCTATGCCAAGCTTTCTTTTCACTGCCATGTACATGATAAATGTTTTTTTATCTCTTCACTTTCATCCTGCATGTGTTTTTAGGTCTGTAATAAATCTCTTGCAGGCACCATATAGATGGGTCTTACTTTTTTATCCATTCCATTACTCTGTCTTTTGATTAGGGCATTTAGACCCTTTACATTCAAAGTAATTATTGATTGGTATGTATTTATTGTCATTTGTTACTTGTTTTACAGTTGTTTTTTGCATTTCTTATCTGTTCTTTTTCTCTTGCTTTCTTCTTTTGTGCTTTGATGGCTTTCTTTAGTGATATATTTGGATTCCTTTCTCTTTACTTTTTACATCTCTGTTATCGGTTTTTGATCTGTGGTTACCATTAGATTCACATATAACAGCTTATGCATATAGCACTCTATATTAAGTTGATGGTCGCCTAAGTTTGAACCCATTCAGAAAGCACTAAATTTTTACTCCCCCACCATGTTTTAGGTATATGGTGTCATAATTTACATACTTTTGTGATCCCTTGATTGATTTTTATAGATATACTTGATTTGACTGCTTTTGTGCTTGTAACCACCATAATGAATTACAAGTGATTAACTACTTTTATGTTTATATGTACCTGTGAAATTTTTTCCTTATTCCTGCTTATTGTCTTTCCTTTCCACTCAAAGAATACCCTTTAATATTTCTTATAGGACCAGTTTAATGGTGATGAATTCCTTTTGCTTGTCTGGGTAACCCCTATCTCGCCTTCTATTCTGAATGATAACTGTGCCAGGTATTCTTGGTTGCAGGTTATTTTCCTTTCAGCACTTTGGGGTTTTTTTTAGATTTTACTTATTTATTTGAGAGAGAGAGAGAGAGAGCGTGTGAGTTGGGGGAGGCCCAGAGGGGGAGGGAGAGGGACAAGCAGACTCACCACCCTGAGATCATGACCTGAGCCGAAACCAAGAGTCAGATGCTCAACCAACAGACTCAGCCAGGAGCCTCTCCTTTCAGCAATATGGATGTTTCAAGCCACTCCCTTCTGGATACACTGAAAAATCACTGAAAATTTTCCACTGAAAAATCAGCTGATTACCTAATGGGATTTCCACTTGTATGTAACTGTCCTCTTTTCTCTTGCTGCTTTTAAAATTCTTTATCATTTTTTTGCCATTTTGACTATTATGTGCTTGGTGTAGACCTCCTTTGATTGATTATTGTTGGGGGCTCTCTCTACCTCCTGGATCTGGATGTCTGTTTCCTTCCCCACATTAGGGAAGTTTGCAGCTATTATTTCTTCAAATAAATTTTCTGCACAGTTTCTTCTCTCTTCTCCTTCTGGGATCCCTATAAGGTAAATGTTGTTATTACACCTGATGGAGTCAATGAATTCCCTTAACCTATTACCATTTTTTGTTATCTTTCTTCTTTTTCCTGTTTCATTTATTTCCCTTCCATTACTCTGTCTTCCAGCTCACTGATCCATTCTTCTGGGTTCTCTAGTCTACTATTTATTCCATCTAGTATATTTTTAATTTCAGTTATTGTGCTCTTCATCTCTGATTGGTTCCCTTTTGTGTTTTCTCTTTGTTGAGGGTCTCACCGAGGTCCTCCCCTCTTTTCTAAAGTCCAGTTATCTTTATGACCATTACTTTGAATTATCTATCTATCTAACTTATCTCTGTTTCACTTAGGTCTCTTGTGATTTTTGTCCTGTTCTTTCATTTGGGACATATTCCTCTGTCCCTTCATTTTCTCTAAACTCTTGGTGTCTGTTTCCATGTTAGGAAAGTCAGCTACATCTCCTGTCTTGAAAGTAGTGACCTTATGAAGAAGAGATCCTGTGGTGCCCTGTAGTGCAATGTCCCCTGTTCACCAGAACCTGGCACTCCAGGGGCGTCTCCTCTGTGTGCTGTGTGTGCCCTACTGCTGAGGTTGAGAAGGTTTGCCTTCAGTCCAATCATCCTCTATGGTTCTCTTTTCCTACTGTCGGCAGAGTGCGGTCCCTGTGCTATTAAGGAACCAGTCTGGGGCCACCTTGCACTTCAGCTGATCAGACCACATGCCTGCCCTCAGCTCATCTGCCAGAACTATAGTTACATTGAACTGCAGAGTGCGCTCTCTCTGCTTCATCCCCTCAGAGGCTTTCATTGGTGGGTGGGGCCTATAGTCAGACAAGATGTTTGCCCCCAGTCTGTCTGTTGGGGTGGCAATGACCCCAAACCACCAGATCTCTGTTGCTGCTCCTGTGAGGTTTTGTTGATGGGCCGGGCCAGCAGTAAGATCAAATGTCTGCCCCCAACCCACTGCTGAAGCTGCAGTCAAACTGGTGTGTGTGGTTATCTTCCCCTCCACCCAGGACACGAGTCACTTTGGAGAAGTGATGGCCACTGTCAGGGCTGCTTGAACAATACTACACATGTGGTGCCACTCTGGATGGACTCCTGAATGGGGAGACTTGGACGGGACAGTCTGCAGAATGCAGGAGCAGAGTATATGGTGTCAGCAAGGTTTTCACTAGTCTGCTTGTGGGAAGAGCCCTGGAGCTGCTTTGAAGGGACTCCTGTTGAGTGGGGCAGGTTGGATGGGGTGGATCCACAGGAGTACACTGGGGTGGAGCTCACCATTAGCAGGGTAGGTAGAGCATTCATGCTGGTTCCTGCAGGGATCCCTGTACCTAGGCTGGGGAGCAGGGGAGAGAAATGGCACCCTCTAGCAACCCTGCTCTTAGAGAAGTCTCCCAAATATCCCTGCCCTTCCTGCACATGCTTAAGACCAGCAAATACCATTCCTTCATATACTCTAGATGCCTTACAAACTGCTGCTTCAATGCTGTATCTTGGCAAATTTGTTTGTTATGCTGTCTCTTTAAGGACAGGAACTCAGTTTCCTATTGCCCTCTTGCTGATTTTTGAAGTCCCCAGTGTTAAGCCCCACTGATCGCAAAAACTCACGAAGTTAAGCCCCTCTAGTTTTCAAAGCCAAATGTTATGGGAAATTTGGAATTTATCTTTCCGGTGCAGGTTCCCCATGCCTGGGGTGCTTAGCAGGGGGTCCATTCCTTTCCTCTCTCTGTGCCTGTGGTGTACCTCCTTCTCACAATCTCATGGGTCAGTTTGGTTCCCAACCACAGCTCCACTCTTTCTTCCATCTTCAGTGTGGCTTCCTCTCTACAATGAACTATGGAGAGCCTATTCTGCCAGTCCTCAGGTTGTTTTCTGGGTTATGTACACTGATGTGGTGGTGTCTAGGTTTATACATGGGATGAGGTGAGCCTAGGATTCCCCTACTCCCCCATCTTCCCCAGAAATTCCACACATTGATATCTTGAAGCCCTCTGGGAAACACTTTTCACAGTATCTTGCCTATATGGAGACTTCAAGAGAAAAGTTAAAAATCCTGCAGAAGAGCTTTCTGTTAGAATAAGTGGCTGATTTAGTGGATTCAATATCCACTACGCTTTCCATAGCATTAAGCTATTTGGTACTAGCTCATCTCAGATCTGAGTGTTTATATTAAAAACAACAGAATTAGGGGTACCTCGGGGCCTCATTCAGTTAAGTGGCATACTCTTGGTTTGGGCTCAGGTCATGATCTCAGGCTTTTGAGATCAAGCTCCACATCAGGCTCTGCACTCAGCAGGGAGTCTGCTTGAGATTCTCTCCTTCTCCTTCTGCCCCTCCCCCTACTTGCTCACTCACCCTCTCTCTCTCTAAAAATAAATAAACCTTTAAAAAAAAAAAAAAAAAGAATTAGAGAAGTCCACATCATGGAGCAGGTTTCTCTGAGGGAAGCAAAAGCCCCAAAGTTTAAGGTGCTGGACCCACTGGGTACAAATGCCGATGAAGTCAACTCTTGGCATTTTTAATCAGAACTGTTTTTCTTGATGCTCTAGTTCAAGTTACAGAGGTTTTTAATTTTTGTCTTTAACCCTTTTTATTCCCAGTAAGTCCTGAAACTTGTGTGTGCATGTCTGTGTGCAATATCTGAAAAAGGTGAGCTTTTCCAGAAACACCTAGGTATCATTATACAGAAATAGCCTACGAGAAAAAAACAAATTATAGGCTATCCATGTTTCAAAGATCCATCAAAAGTAGGCAAAAATCACACTACCCTTTGTACCCATCTTAAGCAGATGCTTAAGAACTACTTACTGCCCTATGTTCTCTTATGCAGCCTAAGTGCTTCTAAAACTTTAAGGTGCATTTCGATCCCATGGAGGTCTTGTTAAATGCAGCTTCTAATTGAGTAGGCCTGCAGCAGATCCTGATGGGCTGAATATGTACATTAAATGGAAGCTACCAGGGATTGCAAATGCTGATGGTCCACGGACCACACTTGAGTAGCAAGGCTCCTAGGAAACAATACTTTCCACTGGCACCAAGTTGACATTACGCTGCAGGATACACTGCAGGATTTACCTCTTTTTTTTTTTTTTTTTTTTAAAGAATTTAGGGCCAACCACTTTTGGAACATTTGTTCCAGTACATACCACCAGAGTGACTGGGTTAGAAGGAGGTAAATAGTTAAAGCAAAAGTACAGTATAAAATGAGAGGAAGGGGAAAAGTAAACCTCAAAAAGTCATTCAAGGAAACTCCTGACATTTATTCTGCAAAATATCTCTTTATCTCTGGATTATTGGTCAATAAAGAGCAAAACTACACTTTTTTTTTTCTTTGGTGCACTGTTGAAAGTTGGGCTCACCTGGCAAGAGAAAGGACTCCAGACCAAAAGGAAAAAATAAGTAACTGGACCCAGCGAGCTCTGAAACTCAGGGCCAAGAGTCCCCAGTAAAGTGCTTCCTGAGATCTCTGCTGCATATCAGCATAAAACAGTGTCACCTCATGTTCATGATGCTCACACCAGTCATTGATAAAAGAGATTCTATCATTAGACTCTGCTTTAGATAATATTGATGCAAGTAATCCATTCTAGAAATGTTTTTAAAATGCTTTTTGAAAGTTAGCCTCGTTTACCTATAAAATTTAGGTATATGGACACTTTGTTTCCTAATGATAATAAACTAACATGAAACATGCGCGTCTAGATAGATGAGGAGGATAAAGCATGGCAGAATATTTTCTTAGAATGGAAATGTAACTCTTCAGTCTAATCCTTCCCCTCACTACATAAGCACTTGGCATATTCTCTAAAACTGGGCCAAATCACAATGGGAGTATAATCTCAACTGGTAGTATCCATGATTTTCTTATACTTTAATTTTCAACTTTTTGATGCACAGGTTTCCTTTTGCCACAAGAAATCTACACGTTAATGACTACTGATTATTAACATTTTTTGAATGCCAAGATTCAGTATTTATACCTACTCGGTACTTTTATCAAATCATCTAAAAGTTACCAGACATCCTTTGGCCACTATATTAAATAAATGTATTTTTTGTTAAGGTTACTGTACATTTGGGGTGCCTAGGTGGCTCAGTTAAGCATCTGACTTTGACTCAGGTCATGAGCTCAGGTCCTGGGATGGAGCCCTGTGACATGCTCCCTGCTCAGCAGGGAGTCTACTTCTCCCTCTCCCTCTGCCCCTCCTCCCACTTGTACTCACACAAGTGCTCTCACGCTCTCCAAATAAACAAATAAATCTTAAAAAAGATTACTGTACAATATGGTTTGACTAAGAAAAACCCTAACACTTTATTTTCTGACTCCATTACTGGAAGTAGAGAAAAATACAGAGCAAGAAAATTTTACTTATAATAATAATAATATTATTATAACAATAATAATATTACTCAAAATTTGTTTAGTAGACCTACTGTGTACCAAACACACTGCTTCATGCTAAAGATAGTTTTCTACTCCCATGGAGTTTACAGAGAGGAAAAGAGAAATGTAAACAATTGCAATGCACTGTGTAAATACTACGACAACTACTCCATTAGAAAGGAAAGAGAGAGAACAGTAAGCATTCCTGGAGAGAGATAATTAGAAAGTCCCAGAAGTCCTGAACTTTAAATGCCAACTCTATTCCTCAACGTCACTGTCTCTCTTCTAAGTCACCCCTCCCCTCTCAAGGAAGCACCTCTAGTTGCCAAATCCATGGGTAAACCTGAAAACTCTGGAACTTTTATTCATGCGCATCAACTTCTCTGCCCAATTCCCACTCAGTACTGGTTGCTCCACCCACACCCCTAAGCAGGTGGCAATGCAGGTTCAGCCTTTTCTCTTCAACAGTCAACTGCATAATTAAGCAACTTCAATCCTAGGCTGTTAAGAGAGATATCAATGCATGCTATGTGTTTCTTCTCAGAAGGGAACAAAATTTATATTATTAACCGGTGCACTAAATGTTAATGATGATTTTCAGGCTTGTTACACAAAACTGTTTACAATCAAGCTCTTAATTAGAAAAACAAAAACTTGTCAGAATAAAACAATAATTTCCTCATACCCTTCCTTTCTTTCATCTATGGCTCTTCAAACATAGAAGAGCAGACAGGAACTCATTCTCACTGATTCCTGTGAGGAGCAGAGGAATTATAACCAACATGCACTTAAATCATTCCCTAAATCAACAAAACAATTCTGTAGCATCCTCAACTTTCAGCCCCCAGGATCAACTCCCATTGGAATGATGATTTTGAGCAAGGTCACATGAATGCCAAATGAAGCAGCTGACACAGATAAAATCCTAAACAAAACCACTACAGAGTTCACCCAGCTGAATTCAGCGAGTGAAGAGAAAGTAATTCTAATCATCTCCATAACAACACAGATGGTTGCAGCTCAATCATCCACTGAAGGAGCTGAAATATATAGGGCTTCCCTCTTGAGGTTCTAGGACTTTTTGATAGAGTTCCATGTAAATTACAGATATAGAACTACAGAGCTCCCCAAACGATATTGCTTTCTTTTGCAAATAAACTCCACTTTCCTTAAGAGTAAAATAAGTTTTGGTCCTTTTCCATTTGCATTATACAGTCATTCTAAACAAAACAGTAGCTGCCATTATTAGCTTACATTCGTTAAAAATGCACAAAAAAGATATCTTTTATCCCAAACAATTATGTGACACACGGCTGAATTGGTGTTTTATTACTGTTACTGAATAGTAATGATCATTTAATGAGTACTTGCAATGTGACAAACACTGACTTAATTACTTTAACTCCACCATTCACTTAATCATCTTAACCCATCAGCATCATCAGTGTCTCCACATTTAACAGAGACATGAACCAGGATCCAAACTTAGCTGGGTTGTATTTCCTTGCCTTAACCTTGTCCAATTATCTTGCCTTAACCGTTAGGTTTGGGGGATACTTTCTCAAGTGGGCAGAACCAGAAACTTGCTCACTACTCCATGATCTCCTCTTTTCTCCAGAGTACTTCACTTTGATCTACAATGTAAGAACGTCTTCTTTTTATACCTTAACTCGGCCTGTAGTTAAGTATCTATTCTGTTAAACTGTCAATAATTAACCAATCCTTTAGTGAAGAACTTGGACAAGTTGTTTAGACAACTTGAGGAAGGGAAGTCGGTCAGTTGTTAGCACTATGGGTTCTCACTGTAGCACCTGGATACAGTGGTCTGATGAGGGAGCAGAAGGCAACCTAAGGACAAAGCAAAAGCTGACACCCGCAACCCACCCCCCAGCTCCCAGGTGGGATATATGTGACATTCCTCAGGCACTCCTGGCTGCCCTAAAGCTAACAGAAAGGAAAAAACAAATGGTTAACTTATAGAGATTACAGTCAAGCAAGACACGAGTCTCCTTCAGTTTACAAATGTCTTAGTGATTTGTAAGAAAAAAAGCATTCTTATCCATAACCTAACTTCCAGAAGGAAAAACTCCCAACCGTCTTAATGTCAATGCCTTACTAGAGGGAAAAACCACCTTAGCTTGACTGTGACAGGGCCTTCAGTATCTTGTAGGTCCTCTTTGGCATACAAAAATTCTCTTGAAAACCTCCCTTTTTCCTTACCCCCAAATCCCAAGTATATAATCAGTGACCCCTCACAACCCCGGTGCAGTGGCTCTTTCTGCCCACAGGTTCTGTCCCCCTGCTTTAATAAAACCACCATTTTGCACCAAATACGTCTCAAGAATGCTTTCTTGGCCATCAGCTCCGGACCCCACCCCACCAAACCTCACCTATATTCCAAAGCTGTATCAGTTAATTTCCTTGACTTAGGGCCTCTCAGACTTGGCGGTAGAGACCAACTCTGCTGCCTGCCTTCACCGTCTACTTCAGGACCCCAGAGTGATCCATACACCGCCTCAGTCACGGCTCCTACTGCTTCTCTAATGCATCAGTTAACCCCCTGGACAATAACATCCTTTATTTTTCTATTTATGCTTACTCAACTTGTCTGTTGGGCCTTAACTTTTCATTTTCGCTTCAATTAATCTCACACCACAACAAGCAGCTGGCAGTCAAATCGCTGACACCTCCTACTCATTTATATATTGTGATTCTGCTTACACTTTATAATACAGGACTCAATGGTATGCTTTCACATCGTTTTGAAAAATGAGATTGGCGGGCGCCTGGGTGGCTCAGTTGGTTAAGCGACTGCCTTTGGCTCAGGTCATGATCCTGGAGTCCCGGGATCGAGTCCCGCATCGGGCTCCCTGCTCGGCAGGGAGTCTGCTTCTCCCTCTGACCCTCCTCCCTCTCATGCTCTCTGTCTCTCATTCTCTCTCTCTCAAATAAATAAATAAAATCTTTAAAAAAAAAAAACTGTCTTATTAAAAAAAAAAGAAAAATGAGATTGGCATACAATAGTTCAAAGAGAATTATTTAAATCTAGAATATCCACTGGGATATATAATAAAAAGGCAGTACATATGTATTTACATACAGAACACATTCAGAAGTGAAACACTGCCAAAAAAGTTTTATAAGTAGCAAAAACTTGGGACATATTGAAAGGCTGCATTTCACCATGTGGTCCCTCTCAATAATAGGGTAAAGGAAGTAATGCACAAGAAGAGGCCACACCTTTACTGTATTTCTATTATTTCTATCTGGATACTGTATTGTTATGTTTAAGAAAGGTAGTATAAACAAAATATAGACAAGATTTCATCTACCAATAAAAATAAGAAACAGCGAAATAAGCACTCATGTATGTCATGCTGACAAAAATATAACACTCTCTACCTAGTTATTATTTATTTAAAACCCAGTGGATTATCTTATTGTGTGCATATTCTTGGGGTTTGTTATCCACAAAATTAACTGAATGAAAAAGGTTATTTAATATTCTATCAAGGCTTAAAAATGTTCAGACTGTGAATCCCAAAGACAACAAGGAGAGACAAAAACAAAAACACTAGAGAAATTTGAAGTCTGTGGCTCCTAGTTACAGCAACATTAAACACATCCTGCACCCTAGTCCAATCAACATAAAATCTAATAAAAGCCTAGTTACCTCAGTTCCTATTACCTGATACATCATGTTTAAACAAAAAATTACGAAGCATACTAAAAGAAATCTACACCTAAGCATACCATATTCAAACTACAAAAATTTTTTTAAAAAGAGAAAATTTTGAAAGAAGCCAGAGGAGGATTACATCTTACTTAAGAGAAACAAGAATAGGAATTTTATTATATATCTCTTCAGGAATGATGCAAGCAAGGGAATGGAGTGAAATATTAAAGTATTGAAAGTAAAAGACCACTAACCTAGAATTCTGTATCCAGTGAAATTATCCTTCAACAGGAAATAGTAATAAAGTTTTTCTCAAACAAAAACTGAGGCATTGTGTCATCAGTAAATCTGTCTTGCAAGAAATGTTTAAAGTTTTTTAGTCCTACAGAAAGGAAGAAAGATAAATGGAAGAAATAAACAATATAAAATTTTCATTCTTCTTTTTCTTTAATTCATCTAATAGTTAAAACAACAATTTGTTCTAACTAAAAATAGCAATGATGTATTAGGTGGTTACAGTATGAAGATAAGTGAAATTGAATTACTGAATTTCCTATTATGAAAGACAGGAAGGAAGAATTGAGAATACTTAGATAGATAGATATAAGGTAACTACCTTATAGTAATGCAGTATAGTGTTATTTGGAAGTGGACTTAGATTAATTGTAAATGTATACTGCAAATTCCAGAACAATCATTTTAAAAGTATTAGAAAGAAATATAACAGTTATGTTAGAGAGAGAAAGTGAGCTCATATAAACTCCCAGAATATCTGAAGATTAAAAACATTTCTAAATAACACAAGTCATAGAAGTCAAAAGAGAAATTTAAAAATATTTTCAACTAAATGACAAGGAAAAGAAACTTATTAAAAATTGTGGAATCAAGTAAAAACAAGGCTTTCAGGGAAATTTATAACATTTAATGCAAACATTAGATAGGAAAAAAGATCTGAAATCAATAATCTAAGCTTCCACCTCAGGAAATAAGAGAAAGAACAATATAAGCCCAAATCAAGCATAAGATAAGATATAAATCCAATAGAAATCAATAAAATTAGAAACAGGAAATCAATAAAAAAAATCAATAAACCCAAAAGCTGGTTTTTTAAGAGGATCAATAAAACTACTACATCTGTAGCTAAGATAACAGAGAGAGAAGACACAATTTACCATAACTGGTAAATTATACCAATATAATTTGGTATAATTATGTACCAATATATAGGGCCACCAATACTATTAGCATGGACATTAAATAAAGAAGGGCCATCAATACTATTAACATGGACATAAAAAGGATAATGAATTATAACATTATAATTATAGTTATATAATTATGAACAACTCTAAGGCTACAAATTTGATAATTTAAATGAGGTTCATTAATTCCCTGAAAGACACAAACTACCAAAACTCACACAAAGTGAGATAGATAATCTGAATAGATCAATATATACTAAAAATATTAAATCAATAATTAAAAATATATCAAAAAAAAAAAGAAAGAAAGAAAGCATCATATCTAAGTGGTTTCACTGGTGGATTCTACCAAATATTTAAGAAAGAGATGATAACAGTTCTCTACAAATTCTTCCAGAAAAAAGAGGCTTCGAGAATACTTCCTAAGTCATTTCACAAGGCCAACGCTACCCTAAAACCAAAACCAGACAAAGACATAACAAGAAAGGAAAACTATGGACAAAGCCTTCATGAATATAGATGCAAAAATCCTCAACAAAATATTAGAAAATCAAATCCAAAAATTATAAACAAAAACTTGGGATTTATCTTAGGTATGTAAGTCTAATCCAACATTCAAAAATCAATTAATGTAATCTATCATCACATCAACATTCTAAAGAAAAATCATATGATCATATCAATAGATGCAGAGAAAGCATCTGACAAAGTCCAACATACATTCCTAATAAAAATTCAATATACTAGAGGGGAACTTCCTCAACTTGATGAAGAACAGCTATAAAAAATCTACAGCTAACACCAGAGTTAATGGTAAGAAACTAAAGGTTTTCCCCCTTAGACTGGGAAAACAGCAAGGATGTCCCCTCTCACCACTTTTCAATACCATACTGAAAACCCTAGCTAATGCAGTAAGACAAGGAAATAAAAGAATACACAGACTGGGAAGGAAGAAACAAAAATGTCTTTGTTCACAAATGACAGGACTGTCTATGTTGAATGTCCCAAAGAATCAACAAAAAGTTTCCTAGAGCTAATAAAACATTATAGCAAGATTGCAGGATATAAGGTTAATAAATACAAATCAACTGTTATCTTGTATGTCAGCAATGAACAATTGGAATTTGAAATTAAAAATATAATAGCACTTAACATTGCACCAAAAGGATGAAATATTGGATTTTTAAATATGTACAAGATCTAAATGAAGAAAACCACAAAACTCTGATGAAGAAGATCTTAAACAGAGAGACAGTCCATGTTCATGGATAAGAAGACTCAATATTGTCACAATGTCAGTTCTTCCCAACCTAATCTATAGTTTCAATACAATACTAATCAAAATATCAGCAAGTTATTTTATGGACACTAAAAAACTGACTCTAAAATTTATATGAAAAGGCAACAGGCCCACAATAACCAATAAAATATTGAAAGAGAAGAACAAAGTCAGAGGACTAATACTACCCAACTTCAAGACAGTATTAAGAAATAATCAAAACTTTTACATATTGTGAAATAGTCAAAACTGTTGTATTTGTAAGACAAATAGATCAATGAAAACAGAAGCAAAAGCTCAGAACAGATCCACTCAAATAACTCAAATGATATTTGACAAAGAAAAAAAGGTAATTCAATGGAGAAACTATTTCTTTTAAACAAATGATGCTCAAACAACTGGATATTTAAATGAAAAAAATGAATCACACATGTATCTTCGCAAAATTAACTCAAAATGCATCACAGACCTAAAATGGCAAATGTAAAACTATAAAACTCCTAGAAGATAATGTAGGAGAAAATATAGATGACCTTGGCTTAAGCAATGATGTTTTAAATCCAACACCAAAAGCACAATCCATGAAAAAAAAACTGATAAGTTGAAATTCATTAAAGTTAAAAACTCTGCTCTGTTAGGAGAATGAAAAGTTGGTTAAACGTCTGCCTTCAGTTCAGGTCATGATCCCAGGGTCCTGGGAAGGAGCCCTGTATCGGGCTCCCCGCTCAGTGGTGAACCTGCTTCTCCCTCTCCCTCTGTGCACGCCCCCCTCCCGACTTGTGTTCATTTTCTCTCTCTCTCTCAAATAAATAAATAAAATCTTTTAAAAAAAGGAGAGTGAAAAGATAAGACACAGACTGGGAGAAAAGACTTATATCATGGAACACTATATAAAAAACTAATGATGTAATGTATGGTGATTAACGTAACATAAGAATAATAAAAATAAATAAATAAATAAATAAAATATACAAAGAATTCTTAAAATTCATAATAAAAAACAACTCAGTTAAAAAAATGGGCCAAAGATACTTCACCAAATATACAGATGGCAAATAAGTACATCCTATGTCATAGGAAACTATAAATTACAACCATGAGATACCACTACACACCTATTAGAATGGTCAAAATCCAAAACGTTGTGAAGCAACAGGAAAACTCATTTATTACTGGTGTGAATGCAAAACAGTACAGCCACTTTGAGAGGCAGTTTTGCAGTTTCTCATATAACTGAACATTTTCTTATCAGATGATTCACCAATCATACCCTGGTATTACCCCAAGGAGTTGAAAACCTACATCAACACAAAAACCTGCACACATGTTTATAACAACTTTATTTATAATTGCCAAAACTAAGGAGCAACCAAAATGCCCTTAGGTAGGTGAATGATAAAAACAAACCGTAGTACATTCACAAAATGATTTATAATTCAGCAATAAAAAGAAATGAGCTATTAAACCACACACACACACACACACACACACACATGAAAGAAGCTTAAATGCATATTGGAAAGTGAAAGAAGCCAATCTGAAAAGGCTATATATAACATTCTGGAAACAGCAAAACTATAAGGCAGTAAAAAGATCAGTGGTTCCAAGGGGTTTAGGATAAAAGGAGAGAGGTTCATTAGGTGATACATAGGGTACAACATAGGGCTATGAAACTATTCTGCCTAATACTATAATGGTAGATAAATGACATTATGCACTTTTCATAATCCTTAGGACCAATCAACATAAAGAATGAACTCTAACGTAACAATGGACTTTAGGTTATAATAATATCAATATTGATTCATTCACTCTAACAATTGTACCACACTAATATAAGATGTAATAATAGGGGAAGTTATGTATGTCAAGGAAAGGGGAATAATATGGGAATTCTGTACTAGATGCTCAACTTTTTTTTAATAAATTTTTTTAAAGTCTGAATAGAATCTAAATGATAAGTATATGGTAGCTGATTATAATATTCTATTTTTGAGTGTATTTGAAATGTTTACAGTAAAATTACTAAAAGTTTTTAATAAAATAAAACCCTAGTTATAAGACCATTCAGATTTATATTTTAAATTGTTAAGAGCAGGGAGCTCCCCTCTACTTGCTACATGGGATGCCGCTCAATGTTTAATAAAGCCAATTATATCTTCAAAAATAAAATAAAAAATAAATTGTTAAAAGCAATATGTATTCAATGAATATTAGATATCAGTATTAGGCTTTTCAAAAAACAAGTTATCTCAAACAATATAGTCAGATAAAAGTAACACAAAAAAATCCTCATTTTAAGTTTTTTGTGTTTTTTGTTTGTCTTGGGGACAGATTCTTCAAGATCAAGATCAAGAATCTAGGTATGCGGGGCGCCTGGGTGGCTCAGTTGGTTGAGCGACTG
Source organism: Neomonachus schauinslandi (assembly GCF_002201575.2). Taxonomy (NCBI): domain Eukaryota; kingdom Metazoa; phylum Chordata; class Mammalia; order Carnivora; family Phocidae; genus Neomonachus; species Neomonachus schauinslandi. The sequence goes on along the minus strand of NC_058413.1, from coordinate 79,279,661 downwards.
CCTTCGGCTCAGGTCATGATCCCGGAGTCCTGGGATCGAGTCCCACATCGGGCTCCCGGCTCAGCAGGAAGCCTGCTTCTCCCTCTCCCACTCCCCCTGCTTGTGTTCCTGCTCTTGCTGTCTCTGTCAAATAAATAAATAAAATCTTTAAAAAAAAAGAATCTAGGTATGCTTTTACTTTTATAAATCTGGAATTTTCATCTTAGGCTATTTTTCCCCATGAGAACAAAAACTGCTTCTGTTATTATTAAAAACCATTTCTATTACATAAATAATATTTAAAAATTAGAGAAAGATGTGAGGGAAAATAACAAAAATAACTATATTCCCACCATCAGAACAGTCATTGTATATTCATATCTTCCAATTTTTCCAACATTATTAATAATCAATGCACAGAAAAAAATTAAACATGGAATCCCTAAGGCCAACCTAAACTTTCCATTCACTTTAGGTTTTAATCAATATAATCTATTCAATTTTGTCAGATCATCCAATTTCTGGGCACTCCCATAGAAGACTGGTGAACTAAATTAAGAAGTGATTTGTTTGGATTTCCCAGTTCATCTCACTACGTGGAAAGCAACCATGGTGTGACCTCTGGGGTACATTCCCTGCACCAGCAGATATCCAATTTAGGAAAACCATGATGTACAGCCCATCATAACCACAGCATGGAGACTACTTCCCCCAAAAAGAGACAGATGAGAAACAATGATCTAGCTCCAAAGCAACAATGTTTCTCAAGGCTATAAATGCTGTCTACAGTGCCAGCACTGGGGCATAATGACTCCGCCAATAGCAGGAACTGCACCAACCAAACTCATTAGGAAGCAAGGCTGGGGGTAAAATGACAGCCCGGAAGAGCACTGGGATACAGAAATAATAGTTTTGCCAATATGCTTTCTCTGCTTCTCTCTTTCTCTTTTCAAGCACTTGTCTCTGTGAATATCAGAGGCAGCTTCAATCTTCTTCTTTGTAAAATAACAGACTTAGGATGTACAATATCCAAAAAGACAGGCAATTGTGGACATTGCTGCAGCCAAACTGTGGAAAGAGCCAAGATGTCCATTGACAGATGAATGGATAAAGAAGAAGTGGTATATATATACAATGGAATATTATGCAGCCATCAAAAGGAATGAGATCTTGCCATTTGCAACAACGTGGATGGAACTGGAGGGTATTATGCTGAGGGAAATAAGTCAGTCAGAGAAAGACATGTATCATATGACCTCACTGATAGGAGGAATTCTTAATCTCAGGAAACAAACTGAGGGTTGCTGGAGTGGGGGGTGGGGTGGGAGGGATGGGGTGACTGGGTGATAGACACTGGGGAGGGTATGTGCTCTGGTAAGCGCTGTGAATTGTACAAGACTGTTGAATCTCAGATCTGTACCTCTGAAACAAATAATGCAATATATGTTAAGAAAAAAAAAAAGATAGCAGGAAGGGAAGAATGAAGGGGGGGAAATCGGAGGGGGAGACGAACCATGAGAGATGATGGACTCTGAAAAACAAACTGAGGGTTCTAGAGGATAGGGGGTGGAGGGATGCGTTAGCCTGGTGATGAGTATTAAGGAGGGCATGTTCTGCATGGAGCACTGGGTGTTATACACAAAGAATGAATCATGGAACACTACATCAAAAACTAATGATGTAATGTATGGTGATTAACATAACATAATACAATAAAAAGAAAGAAAGAAAAATGACAGCAGACTTGCCATAGCCAACAGTAACCCTTTGCTGTCAGTGTTACCATCTGTTATACTGAGCACACACATACACACACACACGGAGACAGAGAATAAGAGAAAGGAAGAGAGGAGAGAGGGAGGCAGACATATGGGTAAGGCTCCTGTGAGCATATACCAGAATCTGGAAGCAAATGGCTGTTTCCAGTACAGATCTGACCTCCAGCCTACTAGGGAGTGCTGAAGTTCTTCTGAATCCATCTGTTTGTTTGCCTAGACTTTTTCTCCTTGTTGCCATGGAGACTGGTATGAAATAATTATCATGGCCAAAACTTCCAACTGAGCTCAAAGTGGATACATCCTGCAGTCAAAGACTTAATTTGCAATAAAATCCATACCTGACTAACTTGAAACTATCACTGAATATTCTATTGTTTTCTGGTAATATTCAATATGGTCAGTATTTCAACAAAAAGAAAAGGACAATAGCTAGTGGTAGAAAGAGAACCAGGTTAGGAAGCAAAAAATCTGAGTTCATTTAGCTGTGTCCTGACATTTTTAAAGCTTTTTAAAGCTTTTCTAGCACCAGGTACTTACTAGTTTTTCAATTAGTGCAAGGGTCTTTCCAATACTTTTCCAGTAATATCAGTTTTCTTTGGAAGATATATAGTGCTTTCAATCTACTAAGGAACCACTGTATTCAATAAGTGCCTATGACCACTTTCAAGCGCTATTTTCAGTGGCGTTGACGAGGATCTGTTTTGAAGAGCTTCACAGGACCCACGGGATATGCAACTTGCCAAGAACTCTGTGTGCAACCTCAAAATGTCTCGGTGGCACCAGAGAATTGCTCTTCCCCAGTGCATCTGCCCACTCATCTCCCCACTCATCTCCCCAAAGAAAACTTGATCAGGCTTTACCATATATATGCTAGACAGATACAACCTAACTCATTGAATAGTGTACCTTACCTTCATGTTTTTTTACATTTTTGGTAAAAACATTGTGATTTTTCTTTTACATTTTTGACCATAACTCACAGTAAGAACTACATTTTACAATCCAACATTATCCGCTCCTCCATGTATACTTATAAAACAGAAACAAATTTCATTAAACAATATTTTCCTTTGAAACACTGAATATATCGTGCTATTTTGTTTCTTCTATTTTCTCCTAATACTAGTACAACTCATAAAATTCTCAATTTTAAGAACCCTTGAGGATCACCACCCATAGTATGATAATCACTGGAAAATTTGAATATATAATATTCTATGTGAGTGAACTTGAGTACCAGGATAACATTCAGGGCAGTTCACATGAAGAGTAAACACTAAATCCACATCAAGCTCAAATTCTTCTTCCTTCTCTATTTGTATGAAACAAAACCAAGACTACTTCCCCATGGTTTCTTTTTTTGAACTTGTCCTTTACATAAACCAGTATCATTCTCAGATGATAAATGTTTAATGATATTTGTTCTTCAAAGATGTCTAAACTGCTGAAATCCCCAAATGAATACTTAATTCTGTAGCTCTGGGGTCCTCAAGAGCTCATCCTGGGATGATACCCACTGTCTTTCTCTTTTTGCTTATTTAATATTTTTTTGCTCCTGTCAACACATTCATTCCCAGATACCCTTGAGACCGCTTTAAAAAAAAAGGGGGGGGGAGATTTGTTATCCTTCCCGAAATTTCTCACACAAAAAAATTAAAATAACGTCCTTCTTTTTGGCAGATCTATCTCCAAGAAAATAATACTTTTTGCTAAATTTCTCAATTTTTGGTGCATTTTTATAATGGAACTCAAGTCACTTTCTAGTATCACCTCCCCCCGCCCCCATGAAACATGCTTTAACCCCAAAGGACATGAAACCAAAAGATTCAGTTCTATTCATATACTAGACATGAGGGTTAAGTGGGGGGGGGGGGGCTGATACTTCAGAAATCAACAATTAGTAAATTTACTAACTAGAAAACTCCTATTGGCATATTTCTTGAGTAATGTCCTCAATTTCATTATTTTCATTAACAACCTACAGTATTTCTTTGACCCAGTAGCCACTAACTTTTTCCATTTACTTATTTATAATTAAATTCTGGTGTTGTAATTATCTAAGCTTACAAACATCCTCTGTAATGAACCACAAACAGATCTTAACTAAAACATACACACTGGTATGTGCTGCATTGCTGATCATGGCCCATATTCAACACGTAATGACTCCACACCACTCACAGACCCAGCATAATTCAAGAGACAGAAACCACAGTAAATCAAAATACAGGATAGCTACAGGTACCCATGAAGCTTACATCTAGTATATGTACTGTTAGTAGGTTAACTTTCAAAGGCATTCACAGTTCCCATTTCCCAGTTCCCTTCTCATTTCTTGTTAACTGATTTATTTAGTAAAAGAAATCAGTTTGTCATCCCTGTCACAGGGTAATTCATGTCTGTTTCACTGCTTTTGCCCACGCTGTCCCGTACTGCTAGTAGACTCTTCCATACTCATCCAATCTGTGGACATCACCCTCCAAGATATGACAATTGCAATTCCTCTAGTGACCTTTCTCCCACTTAAAACCATCCACTTGAGTTCTTTTCACATATCTGTGTTCTGTTTAGTTTGTAAGCTTTCTGAGAACAGCAATCACTGCTTCCTGACACTTACAAGGTCCCCTACAGCTGCTTCAGAAGTTGTATTTTTCCGGATAGATAATAGGTAAATCCTACTGACATTTAGCTTTCCTTGTGTTTGTACTTTGTTATCCCTTTCAATTATGGCTTTAATAAAAAAAGAAAAGAAACTTTTAAACCCGGCCAGTAGTAGTGAAAATGAGAAAGTGATTAATAAATCAAAATAAACATACACCTAGAGCCATAAGGAAATGCACTGCTTATTTTTGTTACCATCTTCAGGTAAACATGTTCCCAAACAGCAAGCTATAGAACAGAAAATGCAATGGTGAGATGGATTACCCTCAAAGGTGTATTATTACTTCCACCATGTTTTCAGTCTTATCCCAGCCCCACACATTTAAGAAAAGAAAGAAGGAAAATTAGTTCTCCTATTCTCCAACTGGAGACAAGAGTTAACAAGATTGCACAAGGGTATAATTAACTTGGGATCCAAAGTAAAAAGCTAAGTAAGAATGCCTTAGGTCTGCCTGCTATAGTTCAGCCTGACCGGGAAAAAAAAATCTGAGAAGTGTAGTAAGGAATCTCTTCTCATCTTTGACTGATGTTAACTACCTCTTCAACGGGCCCAAGAACCATCTCCAGATGTCAGAGAGGTGGCTGTCCCATCTACTCATGAAAATTCCTTTTGCCCTGGAATTTTGGAATTCCTTTTCCCACCGGTAGTGGAAGAAAGATAAAGGACCCCATCAACTTTGGAAGTAGAGGTTAATGGAAATGTCTATTCAGATGGCAGTAAATTATGTCAAATATCACACAAACACAACAATGCATGTAATAATCTGTAATTTTTATATACAAGTGGACATAGAATTCAGTTCACTGTTCTTCATTTGAAGTGTTTTTTATAAAACTTAGCAGATTTAAGAATATGAAATGCCATTAACGAAAACCTTTCACATTGTAGCATTTAAGAATTGACTTCACAGGTAAATACATTTTAATCCTCCTTAAGCAAATCATTTCACTTGCTAGATCATTTAAAAGCTCTGCTAAAAAGATTCTACCTATTACCATAAAAACAGGATTTCAGAAATCCTTGTATCACTCTGCCCACTATGGTTACTCATGATTTAAATAACAGAAAACACAGGATACTGACACCATATTACAAAACCGTATCTGTTCAGAGTGGCCAGATGGAGCTCACTAGCCAAAATTCTTGCCTTAAATTATCCTTTCTTTTTCATTAAAAAAAGAATAGATAGTTGGGGCACCTGGGTGGCTCAGATGGTTAAGCATCTGCCTTCGGCTTGGGTCATGATCCCAAGATCCTGGGATCGAGCCCCACATCGGGCTCTTGGCTCAGCGGGGAGCCTGCTTCTCCCTCTCCCTCTGCCTCTCCCCCTGCCTCTCCCCCTGCTCGTGCTCTGTCTCTCTCTATCTCTGTGTCTCAAATGAATAAATAAAATCTTAAAAAAAAAAGGATAAGACAATTGTGATATAACAATTTTGTTAGAAAAGATGACTAATAAATAAAATTCAAGCCATGTTAAAAATACAAACCCAAGGGTTACCAAAATAAACAGAATGCAACAAATTTGCTCGCATTTAAGCTTGGCATGGAAAGACAATGAATAAAGCAGACCACTTAGAGTGATACTTCCAAAGGAACGTATTTTTGCAAATTCCCTACAGAAATCCCTAAAGTATAGCCAATAAATAGCTGATGTTTTATTATACCAAATTCCTCTCAACTAAATGCTTTATAATTTTTAAGTATTTTTTAGCAGAAATTAAAGAGAAATCATATTATCATTTTTTGGACCTTTCACTTTAGAATGCTCTTAGCTTGATCTGATAAATGAGTGGATTTCATTATCATAATAAATAAGTGTGGCAAAGATGGTGATCCCCAAGTTAAAGTAGAGGAAAGCGCCTCAAGGAGAGCTAAGGCCTCACTCAATGGTCAGGATCCATGCCCAGGTTGGTTTAACTGATGCCCAGTCTTACCAGATAGTAACTCTCATTTCATGATCTCTGAGTCTCGAGCTTTCTCCTTTTAACCCTCACCTATCTGCCTCAATATCTGTTACCTAGAAGACAGTAAAATCCTATTTTCACAGGACATTCATTTTCATCCAGTAGTTTACAAAATATTACAAAAGAAATCAAACTCACCATAGGTTCTGTGCTGAAACCCTCACCAGTAATATATTCTCAACATCCTTAAAACTTAAATCTGTTGTCCAGGAGAACCCTTATGGTTATATTTTAACAAAATACCAGGTATAATTAATTTGTCCAGGAAAACAGTGTGCTTATCATAAGCAAACAAAACAGCTCAAACCTGGATATGTATATTTTATGATAGCCTAGATATGCCATTTTTAAAAGAATGAAAAGAGAAAGTGCTCAAAGATAGCTGGATAAAAGAGAAAGCAAATTAAATAGCCAGAAACTGGAAAGTGGAAAAGCAAGTAGGGAAAAGATATGAAGGCTATAAATTAAGAAAATCACTATCAAATTATTTAGAGATAACTGTTATAATGGATTGGAAGGAAGTGCAGTTAAGAGTAGACTAGAATGAATGTTATTTATCTGAGCTTGTACCTCACCAACTCTCAGTAATTGGCTAGAACTTAAGAGCTTATGGCCTCCCACCCCATTCTCCCCACCTCGACACCCCATGCTGGAAATAGTGAGCACATCTGGAATCATAGCCGTCAAAGCTCTGCAGGGGGGCAACTAGTAGCCCACTCTCCAACACCTCCCTCTAGGTTCTCATTAATTTCCTTTACGCCATTACAGGATTAGAGGTGGGGGGTAGGAATCTCTATCGCCACCCTAGTGCATTTACACACAGCATTTCTTTTTGGTAGATTTTACTAAGTTTTTTCACAGGCATGTTTTTTCCTCATATAATGACAAAAGCATGTATACAATTCTGTATCTTGCTTTTCTGTAACTTAGACTTATAAGACTTATGTTTAATTGACTAGATGGGTAGTCAATGTTAAAATCTACTAAACTAGTTAAGGCATTTCTAATTATTTTCTATTATAAGTAAATTTTAATCATTTACATAGGTCAGGACCAGTTTCCAAATTGCATACAGTACCACAACAAACTCATAGGGGCGCTGTGGGTTATTTAAAAGTTGAAATCCCTGCCATCTCGAGCAAGGGGAAATGGGTTCAATCAGTGACTCAACTAATCAGGGTTTACCCCTGACCTGGGGGTAGGTTTATGTTGCTGAACAAACTCCACATTATTATAGAAGGAATGAAAGGGCACCGATGCTGGGTAGGAAATCAGTATTACCTGCTATAGAAAAAGTACCATAACTGGGATCACTGTATCAGTGAGTATAAACCCTTTAAGGTCCTTGACACTTATTACCAATTTACAATTCTATCAGCAGCATAATGAAGGTAAGAGTTTTGGTACACCCTAATTAGCAAAAGACATTTAAAAAAATCTTTTTAGCTAAGTTAATAGATAAACATAGATACCTCACTCTATTCATTTGCATTTCTCTGACTCCTGGTAAAAGTTAACAGCTGTATTTATCCTTTGGCTACTCAACTGTCCTATGTCTAGTGTTCATTTATCTAACGACATCCTAACCATCTTCTTTCCCCATTTATCTTACAGATACATAACCACTGGTTATAGATAAATATTCATCACCAACTTAAATCTATTGAGAAAAAGGTTCTCATTGGACAATATGAACACCTACATTGAAGAGGAAGGAAGAACTGAAGGAACTCTGGAAGACTAAGAAGAAAAAGTTGGAAAGTTGATGAAAAGAATGGTAAGAGAATATATGTGGCTCCACAAAAGCCCAGGGAGAAGCTTCAGGAAGCAAGGAATGGTATTGTCAAAAATGCAACAGTCCAGTAAAACGATGACCCCAGTATCCTAAGCTTTAGCATATCTCAGGGTTAAACTTTCACAAAGTCAACACAGCCATGTATTCAACAGTTACCTGTAAATAAATATGTGCCTGACAGAGTACTGAACATAAAGAAAGAGACACAGGGGCGCCTGGGTGGCTCAGCCGTTAAGCGTCTGCTCAGGTCATGATTCCAGGTCCTGGGATGGAGCCCCGCATCAGGCTCCCTGCTCGGCGGGAAGCCTGCTTCTCCCTCTCCCACTCCCCCTGCTTGTATTCCCTCTCTCGCTGTGTCTCTCTCTGTCAAATAAATAAATAAAATCTTTAAATAAAAATCTTTAAATAAAAAAAAAAGGAAGAAAGACACAAACAATAGTTTAGGGGAACCTGGGATACGAGTACATCCACATGTATAATCTGAGGGGGCTGATGCAATGGAGTTAAACAGAATAACTGGTCAGAAAGAGCGAAAAAGATATCCTAAGGGGCTTGTTTCTCCTCTCAGACTAATTTAGTAAGTAACTCCTTTAAAAAATACTGTTTGTAAAAGATGAAGTGCTTTGTAATTCCAAAGGACTAATAATTGGGAACCTGAAAAGAAACATGCAAGGACAAACAGTCCACATTAAGAAAAAGAAGAAATCTAAAATGCGTGAGCCTGAAGAAGTTTCAAAAATAGTTGTTTCTGATTTCCAGTTAAATTCCAGCAGATGCAGCAGCTGCAAAGTATGTTGAGGTTCACCAAATTCCGTGTCACAACCTATATACCACAGACTTCATTTCAGAATAACAGATGAATGCAGATTTTAGGCAGGCAGGGAAATTTCTTTAAAAGATGAAAGTCTTATTGGATCACATAGTTGATACATGATCCAATTTCCTTTTGGTGAACTGTAGCAAACTGCAGATGTTTCTTTACTCAAAATGTAACCCACTCTGGTTTTACTTACATTTCAAATGTAGATTGCTTTGAGTTACTTATACATAAATATCACCAATCTGAGCACTTTTAGTCATAAATACGCTAATAAAAAATATGAAGCAAGAAAAATATTTGAAAGATGGTATAAATTTATATATAAATGATATATATATATTATGATTGTATTTATATTTTTTAAGTGTATTCATGTAGACATGGAAGGTTAAATAAAAATAAAATCAAGTTGGGGCACCTGGGGGGCTCAGTCGTTAAGCGTCTGCCTTCGGCTCAGGTCATGATCCCAGGGTCCTAGGATCGAGCCCCACATCGGGCTCCCTGCTCAGCAGGAAGCCTGCTTCTCCCTCTTCCACTCCCCCTGCTTGTGTTCCCTCTCTCGCTGTGTCTCTCTCTGTCAAATAAATAATAATAATAATAAAAATAAATAAATAAAATAAAATAAAGTTAATCATCATGAAAAGCCCAGAGGATGTTTCCCATTTTAAATATTTTTAATACTGAGGTTACTTCATTTTACCTGTTAAAAAAAATACACTGTGAAAAAAAATACACTGTGATTAGAATAGGAACCATTTATGATTTCTACATTCCAGGTAATATGCTAGGTACGGCTTACAAGACCTGTAAAACCCTCATGAAAAAGTATTATTATTATTATCCCCACTGTAAAAATGAGGAAACCAGAGTTTAAGAGAGTGACTTACAATTAGTATGTGTGTGTCGTATGTGTGTGCATGCATGCATGGACACACAAACACACACACATACACACAAACACACACACACACATACACACACACGGTATCTAGTCTAGAGTCAATTAAGAATGAATATTCACAGGCACCCGGGTGGCTCAGTCATTAAGCATCTGCCTTCCGCTCAGGTCATGATCCCAGGGTCCTGGGATTGAGTCCCACATTGGGCTCCCTGCTCAGCCAAGAGCCTGCTTCTCCCTCTGCCTCTGCCGCTTCCCCTGCTTGTGCTCTCTCCCTCCCTCTCTCTCTCTCTGTCAAATAAATAAATAAATACATAAATAAATAAATAAAATATTTTTTAAAAAGAATGGATATTCACATCCTCATATGAGATCCCTATGTGTTGACCGCTATAATGGAGATATGCATGAGTTAACCCGCATAACAGTGAAAGGCTATCTGAGGAAATAAAAGGTACACATGATACCTATTAAGTCTCAGCACCAAGCAGTAACAACACACACACACCATACAATATCAATAGCTTGCCCTCCGTAAATGCAAACCCAGAAGAGCTGGACCTCTGCTCTGTATTTCCAAGGCCTAGAACAGTATCAAGTGCTAATAAATATGCTGAATGAGTATGTAAGTCAATGTTCCATTCTCTCTCTCTTCTTCACATCTCTCCTGGCCCATCACTCCTTGTTTTCTCCTCTCCACTTGTCTTGCCACTCTTTGCACATATGTAAAAATTGCTATTGCCCTGTATTTACATTATGAGATTTTTAAATATTTATCCATATATAATGAAAATTAAAAGAACATGGAAATATTTCCTCCTTAAATATCCACCAAGTGATTCTGTTTTCTCCAACAAATATAAAGGCCGTATCTGAATTTGTTTGGGGAAGTGATAACTTTGCTTTAAATACACATTTAGCTTTCAGACTGCTTTCTATCATAAAGAATGTAATGTAAATGCCTATAAACCTACTAAGTTTCTATGTATAAAGGTGAGTTCTGACACAGTGTTATTATATGACCCAACAACTCTGTGCCTAGGGATATATCCAGGAGAATGAAACTATGTCTACATAAGACAGGCACATGAATGTTTGTAGCATTATTCATAATAGCTATAATAATAATAATATGGAAATACCAAAATGGCCTTCAGCTAATAAATGGGTAAAAAGAATGTGTGGTATATCCATAAATTGAATATTTGGCAATAAAAAGGAATAAAATACCAATAAATACTAAAATATGGATGAACCTTGAAAACTTGCTAAGTGAAAGAAGTCATTCACAAAAGGCCACAGATTGCATCATTCTATTTATACAAAAAAAGGTTCAGAACAGACAAATCGGGGTGCCTGGGTGGCTCAGTCGTTAAGCGTCTGCCTTCGGCTCAGGTCATGATCCCAGGGCCCTGGGATCAAGCCCCACATCAGGCTCCCTGCTCCGCGGGAAGCCTGCTTCTCCCTATCCCACTCCCCCTGCTTGTGTTCCTTCTCTCACTGTGTCTCTCTCTGTCAAATAAATAAATAAAATCTTAAAAAAAAAAAAAAAAGACAAATCTATAGAAACAAAGTATATTAGTAAGAGTTGCCAGAAGCTAGGGAAGAGAGAAAATAGAGTATGGGATTTCTTTTGGGACAAATGAAACTATTCTAAAATTAGATAGTGGTTCCAAAATATATAAAGAATTCATATAACTTAATAGCAAACAAATGATCTGATTAAGGGGCGCCTGGGTGGCTCAGTCGTTAAGCGTCTGCCTTCGGCTCAGGTCATGATCCCAGGGTCCTGGGATCGAGTCCCACATCGGGCTCCCTGCTCGGCGGGAAGCCTGCTTCTCCCTCTCCCACTCCCCCTGCTTGTGTTCCTGCTCTCGCTCTCTCTCTCTCTGTCAAATAAATAAAATAAAAATCTTTAAAAAAAAAAAATGATCTGATTAAAAAATGGGTGGAGGACCTGACAGACATTTTTCCAAAGACATACAGATGGCCAACAGACACTGAAAAGGTGTTCAACATCACTCATCATCAGGGAAATGCAAATCAAAACCACAATGAGGTATCATCTCACACCTGTTAAAATGACTATCATCAAAAAGACAAGAGATAAGTGTTGGCAAGGATATGGAGAAAAGGAAACCCTTCTGCACTGTAAATTAGTTCAGCCACTATGGAAAACAGTATGGAGGTTCCTCAAAAAATTAAAAATAGAACTACCACATGATCCAGCAATCCCCTCTCTGTGTATATATTCAAAGAAAATAGAAACAGAATATTGAAGAGATACCTGTACTAGAATATCGACTGCAGTATTATTTACAATAGCCAAGATAGGAAACAAACTAAGGGTCTACCAAAAGATGAATGAATAAAAAAGATGTAGTGCATATATACAATGGAATATTATTCAGCTATGAGAAAGAAGGAAATCCTGCCATTTGTAACAACATGGATGGACTGTGAGGGCATTATGCTAAGGAGAATAAGCCAGAAAGAGAAGGACAAACATTGTATGATATCACTTATACGTAGAATCAAAAAAAAAAAAAAAAGGCAAAGTCAGACAAAGAGAAGATTAGTAGATTCCAGGGTATGGGAGTTAGGAGAAACAGAGGTTGATAAAGATACAAACTTTCAGCTATAAGATGAATTAGGCACAAGAATCTAACTTAAAACATAGTGACTATAGTCAATAATACTGTATTATATAATTGAAATTTGCTAAGAGAGTCAAATTCAAATGTTCTCACTTAAAAAAGGATAAATATGTGAGGTGATGGATAGATGTGTTAATTAACTAGCTGGCAGGAATCCATTCACAATGTATACAGATATCAAATCACCATGATACACATTTTAAGTATCTCAGAATTTTGTCAATTATACCTCAATAAGGCAGAAAAAAAATGTTTTAATATAATTAGTGATAATGGTTACACAACTCAATAAGCACATGAAAAAAACACTGTATTATGCACTTTTAAAAGGATGAACTTTATGGCAATAAACTACACCTCAATAATGAATAATTATATATAATAAATATACATCTCAATAATGAATGGTATTTTTTAAAAAGTCATTCCTACACAATTAAAATCAACACTCTGAACTGGCACCTCAAAAATAATATATGCAATACTTTGTTACAAACAAACATAAATCATTTGTACAATTTCATTTTCTTAGCACTGTCTCTTGTATTTGAGATATTAAATATTGTCACTGATCAATATCAATTTATTGAATAAACCTGTTCTAATCAATCTCATTCTGGTAAATCTACATAATATGCAAAGGATTTTTCACTAAGATATTTGTCTTTATATATAAAGTTTCAGAATTGGTTCCACCGTTAAGTGGGTAGTGACAACTTTTGAATTTATATATTTCCAAACATTAGTTTGACACAACTTCCTTAAAGCTAATACACTGATGAAAAATGTATCCTGCGTCCAGCTCCAGAATCCCAAAGATTTGGTGGCAACTCTTACGAAGATAACTTTCTAGGGAGAAAAACAGGCAAATAATCAAATAATCAAAATAAAAAGTGATGAATGTCATTTTTTTTTTACAAAATCATAAAATCTCAGATACGGAAACGTCCTTAAGAAGATAGCTAAGCTTTCCACAGAAGCAATGGCTTACTCTCCCTGCGAGCCATATTCATGATAACAAGTAATGATACATGGTCTAGAGGTCTTATATCAACATTAAATATAGTGTTCTATATATATATGTGTGTGTGTATATATATACATATATATATATGTATATAGTGCATTTGTCCAGGTAATGTAAAGATTTTGCTTGGAAAGCCGCCTGAGGGGGAGATGAACCATGAGAGACAATGGACTCTGAAAAACAAACTGAGGGTTCTAGAGGGGAGGGGGGTGGGGGATGGGTTAGCCTGGTGATGGGTATTAAAGAGGGCACGTTCTGCACGGGGCACTGGGTGTTATACACAAACAATGAACCATGGAACACTACATCAAAAACTAATGAGGTAATGTATGGTGATTAACATAACAATTAAAAAAAAAACTGAAAAAAAAAAAAAAGAAAGCCACCTCAGCTCCGTTTTTGAATAAAATGTGGTGGTGGTTATTGTTTATAACAATGGTCTAATTCACTACCTAGTCTCAAAATTAGCAAGGAATGAGATAGATGAGAAAATTAGTATTTAATACCAAGTACCACACTGTGCTCGACACTTTGTACGTTATCATATTTAATCCTGAAAATATGCTTATGAAATAAATATTACTCCCATATTACAGACAAGGAAAACCACAAAAGAAGCCAAGTAACTTACTCATAGCCACATAGCTAATAAATGTCTGAAGTAGAACTGAAAAGCATTGTTCAGATTCTAAAGCCCAGGCTCTTTCTACTACACCAGATTGACTGTTGTTAGTGTTAAATCTTCAATGAACCTACTTTACATTAAAATGTTCCAATATTAAAGATTAAGCATTATTAGCACTGCACTTGTGTGAATGGTAATGCTAAACTAAACGCAAGAAAAACCCCTCTGTTTCTTTTAGACAGATTTAATGTTCAGATTATTTGCATAAAATGGGATTAGCTTGCGTTAACGTACGTTGTGACAGAAGTGCAGAGCACAATCTCAGTAAAGAAAATAAGCCTAAAACATAATCTTAGGACTTAAAGTAGGAAGAGTATCTTGCAACTGACACCCTGGTTCTGCATCCTTGTTTCATCCTCTTTCATCCCCTCTCATCAGTGGATGTCATAAAACATCATACTCAGCCAGCTGTGAATATCCACAGAACTCTAATTTCCATCAGAGCTGTCTGAGGAACCAAGGAAATAATGGGAAGAAAAGGACATGCACCCAACAGAGTTTAAACCTGGCAAACCTAGAGGCTGTCATTCTCACTCACTCGCTGCTATTCCTTGTTCGGGATTATTAAAAATCTGTATTCTCTTTCTTTAACCCCTGAAGCTGGCTTTTTCCAGACCTGCTGCACTTAGCAAGCTGTCCCCAAAGTCTAGACTTCCTATTCATTGCTCCCTACTTCCCCCCCAACTTCAGGGCAGAGCTCCCTTTAAACTCATAGATCCCTTAAGAAACATCTTTTGTTGTTGTTTTTTAAATGTTCTGTTTTGTCCTTGTGGTACCATCCAAATATCCTCTCCTGGTGATTGTGACACCAATTCAATAATACCACTTTGCCTTAATCAACTAGCTAACAGGCTCAATTCAATTTTCTCACTCGGCCAACTGAATCTTCCTCTTCAATTCTTAATGAAATATTACTTCCTCCCCTAATTCCCTTTCCCCAAGACCCTCCAGCAATGCCCTACCAATCTCATCATTTTCTTTTCTCACCAATAACCACTAAGATGATCTCACCTCAAACATATTTACATTTACAAAACATCTGTGCAGCATAACAAACACCTAGGGAAAGTTGTTTCTCTAAACTGCTATCTGCCTTCCATACAGAACCCAATGTGAAAAAAAAAAAAAAAAAAAAACACCTCTCATATGCAATTCAGCCTGTTTTATTGTGAAATTGCCCAGCTATCTATTTCATTCTGAGAAGTGCAAGTTGTGACCATCATTTAAATAACTTTTATAGACCACTGACCTAAGCCACCAGAAATAAAGCACCAGCAGATATGCCCATAAAGTCTCAACATCTATACTGCCCATCCCTAAATGCCAATCTAATGCTTTCTTGGTTCCCAGATCATAGTAAATATTTATATAAAAGAAAAAAGCTAAACCAAAACCATGCTACATCTTACAATCATTTCCCTCCAAATAGATTTAATTGGGGAGACAAACAAGCCAATGCATTAACATTCAATTAAAGCATTTCCACTTTTAAAATCTCATTCCTACAGAATATGGTAATGTTGACAAGAACATGTTAAATGCAGTCTTGGAAAAAAACTGAAATTATTAGGATCACAATGATCCTGCCTAAAGCAAATGAAAATAATGTTACATTTTTATATTATGCATTCTTTCCATGGCCCTCACAAAAACCCTACAAGAAACTGGGGCACCTGGGTGGCTCAGCTGGTTAAGAGTGACTCTTGATTTCAGCTCAGGTCTTGATCTCAAGAGTTGTGAGGTCAAGCCCCATGTCAGGCTCCACACTAGGTGTAGTGTGGAGATTTTCTCTCCCCCTTTCCCTCTGCCCCTCCCCCCTCAAAGGAAATCCTATAAGAAATATAGAGCGAACATTATTTCCATTTTTGATGAAAAAAATACATTCTGAGACAAGTGGCCTGTACCAATGCCATCCATTAGTTAGTAGGGGCACCAGGACTAGAATAAAGTTCTAACACCTGTTGCTGTCTGCTGCCACCTGGATTTCCCAGTCTTAAAAATCAGTATGCCCAGGCCTGAGTAGTTACAATGAAGCCTGTGGGAAACAATATTAAAAAGCAAATTTGTAATCCTCATTCCATGGCTCACTCACTCTGACAAATATTCAAAAACCTCCCCCAAATACTCTTCTTAGTAAACTGGTTGATGTTCAGCAATCACTGAGCATCCACAATGTGGTCAGAGCTGAACAGAATACAGATATCTTTGGCACCTAGAAGTTTGTATTTCAAAGAATAAGTAAAATGTAATAGAGACACACAGGGTGTATACCATGTGACTGCAGAGCCATGAACTGTTGTGACACATTGCAAGCCAATGAACATCATAGGTTGGCAACACCAGAAGCCAGAGGAGGCGAGGAAAAATCCTCCCCTAGAGCCTTCAGAGGGCATGGCCCTACTGACACCTTGAATGTGGACTTCTGTCCTCCAGACTATGAGAGAATGTCTGTTTTTTTAAGTTAAGAAAAAAAATGTTATTTCATAAGCGCAGGCAGAAAAAATCTAATTTAGGATATCTGGAAGCACAAAATGACAGGATTATCCAAATTTCCTAATCTGGGTCAAGAGAAAAACTGGAGTTTAAAAACTAGAGAAGGAAAGAGGAAGAGTTAGGAAGGATTCAGACGTTCCTTTTTGAGACGACCAGGTGGATGAGGCTGTAACTAGAGAACTGAGAATACAAAGAGAACAAGGTGGAGAACAAGGAAGAACTTGGTTTTGACACACTGAGTCTGAGGTGCCTGAAGCACATCTATGTGGTAATATGCTGGTAACAATGAGATCCAGAGCTCAGGAAAATGAGGTTAGGGCTGGAGCCTGGGAAGACATGTTATCACACAAGGAAAGCAAACAGTATAAGGGCTAAGAAGGAATCTTTGTGTACCATCAACATTTAAGAGGACAGAGGAAATAAACTGAAAAAGGAAGAGGAATTCAGCAACATCACATACTAAGAAAAAAGGTGCAATGATGGAGCTGGATCCAGAGAAGTAATAATTAACAATGTTAGAAAGGGTCACCTAAGGAAAACCAGGATTGGCAAGCAGTCAACACAAGCCTTTAAAAGTCCTTCCTATTAGCTCCTATGTTGACGTCGTTTTTTCACGAGTACGAAGCTTTCCCACATCTTCCCCAAATAGTGTGCCCCTAAAAAAGCCACCCCCTATTATCTCTTATGTTGACAGTTTTTAATGGGAATCATCTCCCTCAAATTTTCCACAACCAGCTTTTACAACAGTTGGCAGGCTAACCTCTTATTCTTTTGATTCTCTAGTGTCACACAGTAACTTTTTCATAGAAGATACACAAAGCTTGACACAAGTTCCAAAACCATAATATTTAAATTCTTTTCTCAACCAATTTTAATTTGTTTCTCCCTGTTTACCTCTTTCACAACCACCACCAACCCCCCACAATGCCCCATTTTAGGGCCACATCTTCCATTCAGACATTGTGAGGAATAAAGAAATTAAATAAAAGAAGAAAAAATTCTCACCAAAGCAAAGTAAAATCAATTTACATAGCTTCCATTTGGAAAGGGATAATACACATACTGAATACTCATTTCTATTAGCAGCTTATCACTCTCTCCACACATAAACACATACCAGTTTTCTAAATTAAATCACCACTTCTACTGTGTACTAAAGAGAAAACTGAAGCTGGGTCTTTCATCTGGATAAGCTCCAATATATGTTTACACACAAGGGAATACTATTTGGCATCCCTTTCATAAACTATCAGGCAGTATGGCTTTTTAGATTTGCGTAAGGAAATATAGAAATTCCACTACCGAGAAATATGTCTGACTTCCAAATGAAAGGGGGCATAGTGTGTCTGCCCACTTTTTCCCAGAGTAAAGCCAAGGTTCAGGGAGAATATTATTAATGTAGCAAGGTTATATATGCAGCATTTTTTCCAACTTTTTTCCGTATCATCTGACATTGAGAACCAATCCAGGATGCTTCCCTAACCTTCACAAAATACAAAACATTCCCCATCATACCTGATATTCACCCAAATCAGATAAACCAACAACATACAAAATGTCATGTTTGGGTATTCTTAAAATGCCATTAGGCATCTTTTGTCATAGAATCTAAAAACTGGAACTGAAAAGTCTCTCATAATTAATATAAAATAATCTACAAAGACTTCATTAGCCTTATTTTTAGTCTTTTCCCACCAGGTTCCATGCAAGAATTACAATTAAAAGAATTACTCTCAAATTAAAAATCCTAGAAAATTAGTACTTATTTTTCTTCTTTTATGCATGCATACCTCCACAAGAAAGGAAAATGGTTGAAAAAACTGGCAGATTATAAGCTACTGTAAGTTACCTTACTATTCCACAATTCACTTTTTCTGAAGCAAATCACAGTCCTCACAGAGTGATGTACACGTGTATTTTGCCAGAACACTTTCTTCAGTGTTATAACTAGATTTTTGGTAATAAAATCAGAATACTGCAGATATGAACTATGATGTATTCTGATTAAACAAACATCCCAGTTAGATGTAATCTTATAGAGAAGGATCCACATTACCAGAATATCCAGGCCAAAATTTAAGTTCACCTAACCACAGACAAATCTATTAATATAATTATATTTGTAATGACTGTCCCGTTATCATCCTGCCCCTTTTCCTTTGCTTTCAAGGACTATTAAGATTAAAAAATATTATGTAAGTTTCTACATGTATACAAAACCCAGCCATTACAACTCAGACTAAGGCAGCTGCAAAAGATGAAGCACAGATTCCATGCACTAGTCAGCCAGGTGCTTAGCAAATGGTTTTAATTTTCAGGATGAAAGTCAGCAAGAAGCAGGTAGCAAGTCCTTGGTTGCCGAGGCCAGATCCATTGGGAATACACTATAAGGATTATTAGATGCTGGGCAGAGGTTCAGCAGGCTGGAGGAAAAAGGAAGGCTGGCAGAGCTGCCAGCTGAAACTGGTGGGTGGCAGGTGGAGCTACGGAGGGCTGGCACCTGCCTGGAAGCTGAAATGAGTGGAAATTACAATCTAGGCAGCAGGGATGGCTTGGGCCAGAAGACGTGGCAATCACAAATCTGGCAAGAAACCATTTTCATGAAAAAGATTCAAGACAAAATAAACCCCCTTTCCTTCACCCTTTCTTATCTGTCTGTAATAAGCATTTTATTGTTGCATATTTACCAAATGTGGCTTAATGGTATGAATTTTCTGAACTAATATTTCTCTTTATAAATCTAAATAAAAGATTTGCCATTCTCTAGGTACACATTACTTAAATAGAAAGGCACTCACACCAAAGTAATACTGAACGTTAGCTGTATTTTTTTTTCTTTATAGTTTGAGTCATGCTTACGTATCATCAACACAATGAACATTGTACTCTAAGTTAATAATTCAAAGGACGTTTGCTAAAGCAGCTTTCCAGTGACTTAAAACTTTAGTAGTTACCTGAGTTTCCTTCACTCTCAAAGTACCTTGATCATAAGTGTCAAAGATAGCAGCGTAAAAGGTGGTTATTGCTCACCCATTCTCCCACTAACTCGTTCCCTGGCCTCTAACAGGACAGCGCCTCAATTACTACCTGCTGAAAAAGGAAATCCAAGGGAAATAAAGACAATGTAAAAGGGTACTTATTAAGCTCACATTGAGAATCAGAAGAGAAGTAAATGGAAATACTCAGCCCGCCCAAATTACTTCCACTTTGATAAGTGCCGAGGCTGCCATCTCAATTAACACAAGTGTAACTGCTTTTACTTGCAACATCTCTGAAGCAGAACCTTAAAGCACCACATTCCTAATCTACCAGTTCCTAAAATTAATTACAGTTCATTTGAAAGATACAGTTACTTCTGCTCATTTAACTCTAATTCTAATGACTTAAGAACCAAATGAATGGTTGAAGTAATTATACATCCATACCTTTGATTAGACTGCCCAGCTACACAGGAAAACAGCCTTAGTGATTCGAATAAGCAGCAGTGAAGTAGCTCTTGCAGAGTAAACAAGACTCTGCAATGAGTTCCATTTAAACTAAATAAAACCTAGGTGCAAATTTAAATACAAAAAAAAGGCCTAAAACAACAGCAATTTTCATTAAAAGCTGAAGGATGACCAAATAAATAGCATAATAACTACAGAAAGTCTCACACTTCTTAAAATTGTCTTTTTCCTTGTATTTAACTCCTTCCCTGTGTCAGCAAAAACTCCAGTAGTAAAGTGGGCCCAGAACATACACACAAAATAGAGACTGGCTTAAAGTGAAAAAACAAGTGAAACCAGGCTAAGGTGAGTTTGAGAAACACAGCAAATGGAAGGCAGGGATCCCTCACCCTTTCAATGTAGCCTTTGCATCTCAGGTTTTCTTTTACTATAATCCCCAGATCACAAGTGTCCCACAGTACTCAGTACTTCAAAGGTCTGGGAACACTGAGGGCAGTAGACACAAGTAATTACGTGCTTCCCTCTTGCTAATGTGCTAAATTCTTAATTAACTGCAGAGTCTACATCTAAACTTAGCAACCAACCTCTACCACTCACATAGGCGCCCTTCTTATTTGTGTCATGGATCACCAGTGCCAGGAACTACTGCCTTGGGAACAGAGGTAATATGACCAAGAAATAAATAGTTGTGATAGAGAGAAGGCCATCATCTGGGCAAGCAATTTTGAAGAACTATAGTTCCAACTGGGAAAAGCAAAGAGAAATGAATCATCCAGCACACAAGATATTATCAACAGTCTTTATATGAGAGGAAATTTCCTTTCCTTTCAGTAAAATCATCATCATCCATTAGATTAACTAAATGTAGTTTTATTGGTTTCACAGTATTATTTGTATTTAATTCATAAGTTGATTTGCTTTTAAAATTATAGGACTAAGCACAAGAATTTGCTTCATGCTTATATATATTTAACTACCATAATAAATAACTGAATCTATATTAGGATCCACTAACTTTTTTTTCCTTCAAGAAGAAGCCTAGACACACAGGTTTGAGAAACATTATCCTAAATGAAGAAAAGACAGCTGGCCAATTCCACCCTAAGGCAATGAGAGGAAGCACTAGTAATAAGAAAGAAGTTTGTTTTGTTTCTTAAATTGTTTGTTTCTTAGATTCCACGAGTGAAATCATAGGATAGTTGTCTTTCTCTGACTGATTTATTTCACTTTGCTTATATTCTCTAGCTCCATCCATGTTGTTGCAAATAGCAAGATTTCATTTTTTATGGCTAAATAATATTCCATTGTGTATATATACCACATCCCCCCCCCCAAAAAAAAATAGGAGAGAGAGAGAGTGACAAAGCAAGAACCAGACTCTGAACTATAGAGAACAAACTGATGGCTACCAGAGGGAAGGTGGGTGGGGGAATGGGTGAAATAGGTGATGGGGATTAAAGAGGGCACTTACCACAACAGGCACGGAGTAATGTATAGAATTGTTGAATCACTATATTGTACACCTGAAACTAACACTGTACGTTAACTATACTGAAATTAAAATTGAAAACTTAATGGGAAGGAAGGAAGGAAGGGAGCGAGGAGGGAGAGAGAGGGAGGGAAGGAGGGAGAGAGGGCCCCAAGATGCCAAAAGGCAGGGTAGAAGAAAAAAAATGTTGATATGCTCTCCCCACCCAATAATTCAATTAAATGACTACAATTCTATTTGTCTATTCCTTTTTGCTCTTTGCTGTTTTGGGGAGGAGGGAAAGTCTATTCCTTTTTTTAAAAAAGATTTTATTTATTTATTAGAGAGAGACCACAAGCGGGCAGATGGGCAGAGGGATAGGGAGAAGCAGACTCCCCAGTGAGCAGGGAGCCAAACACATAGGGCTTGATCCCAGGACCCCATCATGACCTGAGCAGAAGGCAGACACTTACCCAACTGAGCCACCCAGGCGCCCCAGGGAAGTCTATTCTTGCAAGGACAAAGCTCTATTTAAATATTCAAAAGTATAAAGAATTAAGAAAAGAGAAAGTAAAGGAGGAATTACATGAGAAAGCCATTTTGAGGTGTTTCTTTGAATATGATCTATAAAAGAAGAAAATCAATAAGCAAAAACAGCGTATGATTTCACAACTCAAATTTTAAGACACCTGTTAAAGGAACAAAGTTCCTAGAAAAACATTTGATGAAAAAGGGAGAGGATTTTGAGTCACAGCATGAACTAAAACCTGATTCTCTAGTATCAAATATTCTCAAATATTGCTCACCAAAGGTCTATACAGCATGTAACAAAATGAACAAATAATCCTAGTGGTAAGATTTTTATAGTCTTCCCTCATTTTATAGGAAAAGTAGGACCTAGAGAGGTTAAGTTATTTGCCAATTACCACACAGCATTTACCAGCACCAGAATTTAAATTCAGGTCTATGTCAATCCACTTAATGAGCTGTCACACATTTTCTCAGATTGGATGTGCAATCATTCATTTTAAAAATGTTAAGTATCTTACTTATATTATTTAAAATTGAAATCATCTAGTCAGGGTTTTCCTTTATAAGGACTCTTCCAAATACTCTACTAAGAAACTATTAACCTTAAAAATAAAACTGCCTGTAATTTTACCAGCAAAATGGGTTTATTTGGGAGTAACAGAATTGCAATCCTGGACAAGCAAGCTAGGCAAAACCACAGCTAAGTCCAAAAAACAAGGAGCAATGTTATTTTATGGAGAAGGAAGAGGAAGTTAAGAGGGGTTGTTTTGAATAAAAGTCCACTGGAGAAAAGCAAGAGTTCAAAGTGATGATGGTTTCTCATTAGATGAGTTGCAGGGGTAGTTGATTTCTTGTAGGAAATGCAATGTACATCTTTCCCTGTTGGGGCCTATAACTGATGATTCTCTCCTATTGAGATTCTTCTATTAGGAGTCTGTAACTGACAAAACTTCCTGTAATTGATATTGAGTGGTACCTACCAGCCTCTCCTAACATGCCCAGCCTGCCATCAGTGTGGTTTCCCTTTTATTAATTCTCACAATGCCTACATCCTGAAGGAAAAATCAAAGAGCATTTGTGACTCCTATTGAAACAGCTATGCATGTATTAGCCAAGAGTACATGCCAAAATTCTCACCAGAAAAGCTATGAACTAGGATGGAAATAATATAAGATGCTTAGAAATGCAGGATGACTGTCCTTTCAGGAAGGCTATATTAAGAAACCATTAATTATTAATGACAATAACAGAAAAGTGCAAAAAATAAAACTGAACTGGGTAATGGATACACTTACTAAAACAGTAGGTACAGAGAATGGAAAGGCATAAAATTAGGGAAGATAAAGACTTCCTCTGGCAGAGAAGAACAACAAGGGACAGAACTGGGGAAAGGAGGGCTTCTTGGTGATTCTGGGATAGAACCAAAAGCAGGCTTCAAAGTCCTTTAGGCACACTCTTATCCTAGCTGAGCAACTTCAGAGGGCTAAGTGGACTTAGTCCACTTAGTGGACTTAGCCGCTTACAGCCTAGCATCCTCCCCAAGGGACAGAAGGAAAAAAGTGAGGTGAGGAAAAAAAGCAGGGCCATCACGTGACTTCAAGAGTTCCTCTACTCCAAATCTTTATTTGGCAACCGATGCTGGGAATTCTTTCAATAAGGAGTAATACGTTTTCCTCCCGTAATGAGATAAACAATAACCAAGCATTAAAATAATGCACTCTCATCACAAACCTAAGAATACTAGAAAGACAGCAGGTTGTATATTTAAGTGCGTAAGACCAAATTAATGAGACGGGTTCTGTATGTTCAAGGAACTTACACTCTCAAGATTTCTTCAGTTTACATATGGAAGAACAAACTTATCAGGATGGGAATCACCTGATTTTTGCAAGACTAGATTCAAAAATCGTAATAAAGTACATAATCTCACTAGTAAAATAATATGCATTTTCAGGGCTTTTATCACAGCTATGGAAGTGTTTTCAACTTTTGAAACACTAAAATTGATCTCCCAAGAGCGGAGTGAGGAGAAAATGTCACTTTGTAGACCAGGTGGCGGCTCCACAAGGGGCAGCTGGGCATTTAGCACTGAGATGGGGAAACTCTTGGGAGAGGCTAAAATGCGAAGAGGCCAGTCCTGAGACCCTCAACCAGAAACTGCAAACCAGAAGGAAGGAGAGTTCACATTTGTGTATGCACAGGATGAAAAGAACTGCAGATAAATTATTTTTTCACAGATCAGTAAATACTGTTATCAGTACTAACCTCAAATTCAGAAATTAAGTGAATGTAGGCATAAATCATATTTTATCCTAGTTTAAAGTAGCACAAGTAATACATAAATGTTTTAGCATTGGGGATGGTTAAAAAAGGATTTGGGAGCACACTAATTCTAAGACATGTTTGATAAGCCCCATCCTTACCATTAATACATGCTTCAAAATACAGATCAGATGCTAATGGCTCAGTGTCAAGCAAATACATCCCCATTATGTTGTTACTGACCTTCCAACTGATACACTCGATGATGGTTCTACTACATGTGCCCTGGGTATTTCTAGATGCTCCAAGGCTCTCCATGCAATGAAAATACCTCACTCACCCAGCCATTAGAGGCCAGAGAGTCCAGGGCTTCATTTCAATAGCTAAAACCTTCAGAAATCTCCAATAAGATGCAAATACGTCCTGGGAAAGGTAACAAATTAAACCTTATCAGTTAAATCACTCCCATTTTCTTTTTTTTTTTTTAAGATTTTATTTATTTATTTGTCAGAGAGCGAAAATGAGTGGGGGTGGGGGAGGAGCAGAGGGAGAAGCTGGCTCCTGGCTGAGCAAGGAGCCCCATGCGGGACTAGATCCCAGGACCCTGGGATCATGACCTGAGCCGAAGGCCGATCACTCGGTTTTCTTAAAGACAAACTCGAGTTTCTTTTACCAAGACTCTCCTAGGTCTTAGTACTTGAACGTGAAGATCCAGCAGACTCAGGAGGTAGTAAGGAAAATCTGCTCGGGAAAGGAAGTGGGAAAAATCCCTAAGGATAGTTTACTTAAATAATCATCAGAAATTCTGGTTGGCCTTTAACCACTGAACTTCAATCCCAGTGACTCGACCGACATCAGATTTACAATACAAACCAAAAATTAAGACGCACAAAAAAAACTTGTAAAGAGATTAAATCCACTGGTGCCATGCTGTCTTCAATCATCTCGATCATCCTACTAAATGGCAAAATTGCAAATGTACATTTTTTAAAAAGGCAATTCAATGATCTATTGTGCCCGGTGAAGAGTCACTGATACACATAAGAAATTACTTTGAGTATCACTAAACAAACTAGCGTCATTTTATCCTTAAGCCAAACTCTTGAAACCCACCTTAAGGACCTTTTTAAAAAGTGTTCAAACTAGGCACAATAAAATTACAAACAAACCAACAAAAAAGGGCCAACAGTCTCCCAACATTTTTCAGGAGCGTTATAAAAAAAGATGACTTCGAACAACTTTCTTAAGGATCTACTCCTCGCTGCAGTGGGTAACTTTCCCTTCCCTGTAGACATTAAAGTATATTAAGTAAAGAACACATAAGCACAAACTTTGTTTGCCACCAGCAGGGGAGCTCTTCAGCTTTTGTCCCAAACCCATTCAAACAAAAGAAGCCCCGAGTCCTTCATCCCACCCCTGAGACCCGCACCCCGCGGGAAGTCGCCACATCCCTGCGCCCTCTCCTCCCGCCCCTGCCAGCTCCACTTACTCCTCAGCGCCCCAATGAGCAGAGAGCCGTCCTTAATGAGCTCTTTGATGAACTTGTTGGTTCGCTCCAGTTCAATCTCGTGACACTGCAGGCGCTCCCTAAAATCCGGGCTGTCCAAGTAGGAATCGCTGAACTCCAGAGTAGGCAGCCCCATGGCACAGACGCTACCAGCAGCCACCCGGGGCACGTCCCGGCCGGCGGTGAGGGCGGGAACAGCCGGCGAACGTGGCCGGCGCTGAGGACGCGCGATCGCGGGGAACCGGCCAAGACGCTAGAGGACGGAGCAAAGGAAATGGGCCCCGAGCGCCGCGCTGCCAGCACAGGGCTCCCGCGGCGCGTGGACGCCTCTGGACTCAGTCTCCTCCTGCGGTGAGGAATGTGCAGACTCTAGCGGTGGGCGGAGGCGCGAGTCCGCTCAGGTCGTTGTCATCAGGGCGCATCGTCGCTGCCAACACCGAGGCGGTGGAGGCTCCGGGCCGCAGCCGGAGCAGGAAAGTTATCTCACGGCGCGCAGACACTTCCGGCACCTCCACTCGCCTACACTCTTGACAGTCGTTTGTGCTTTGAGCCACTGTGGCCGGGCCAGGGAAGCCCTCCCTCTAGGCGGACGCAGGCTCAGAGAGCTTGCGAATCGGGCCCGGGCTGGGAGACCCTCCTCCCGCCGTCGCACTCCCACCCCACGCCACCCCGCCCCTTCTCCCAGTCACCCTCCCACCGCCACCCACCCGCCCGCCCTAGGCTCCCGGGCTGCGCGAGGCTGCGGCGCACTAGCGCTCGTGGCTTCGCCTGGGGCGTCAACTCTGTCTCCTCCCCAGCACCTGGATCTGACTAGCCCTTGGCGACACTTTGGGGTCCTCTACGCCCCAAAAGGATCTCAATCTCCCAACGTACCTCCCCTACCCCTCCTCCTCGCCACCCACTCCCTAAAAATTGTCAGGGAGAGAAACCAACATTAATTTTCCTTAAAGTTTGAGAAATCATTTTGAAGCGTGATTGGAAGATGCTACTTTCTAGCGTTAGTTTAGATTTTATTTCATGTCTCCACGGAATGCATGTAAATTCCAGGTTGAAAAGTTTTCCTGCCTCTTTCCCACCGCTCAATTCCTTGATCCAAGAAAGTCAGTTTTTATACTGCAAATGAAAAGCTTTCATGGGCCTTGGGATGTTTGTTGTTTTTCCAAGTTGCTGTGAAAATGGGAAGATTTTAAGTCATCCCCATCCCCCTAACTACGCACCTGGGACTTAGGTGTTCCTACTTCCAGAAGACTACCTAGATCACAATACTGTATATTTTATTGGCACTTGTATGGAATTATCCTACAAGCATGAGGATTTTCAGAGTGTTGAAATTGGCTGGAGTTCCAAATGAATAGTTAATTCCTACCAAGAGTCAGTTACCCCTTCCCTGATAGACGATCACCTAATAAATTTCTGTTCTCTCCAAACCTTGACAGCAAAAGAAGGTGGTGCCTTACATCTAGTCCTGCCATCATCTATAGTATTTCTGAGAACTCAGTTATTTTTCTTAAGGATCTGCTTTTAATTTCTGTGTTTTCATTGCTTTGTCCATGTGAGCCATCTGTTAAAAAAACTCTTCCACAGATCATGGGAAAAATTCCATTAATGTGCTTTACATTTTTCCCAATTAAGTCTCAGAAACTGTCAAGTCTTTTAGTTTCAAAAAATTTTTAAGAAGTACACATGAACATTAAAAATAGTACATAAACCTTGAACTAAGATGATGTAAACAATATATTTGATGGCTTTGATTTAAATTCTTCTGAGCCAAGGAAATTGGACTTAAAAACCTTCCATCCATATTTGTATCATTATACCTCTAAATACTGCAGAATCTCCAATCATTAGTTATTTTAACTCCAGTGTCTAACCTATATGTCTGTCAGTTAAATGCTCCTTATTTGGGTAGGTGGGGTTGGATGGGGGACAATAATGCTATTTTTAAGTCAAGGGAATGACCCAAGCTGCAGTGGGGCTGTTTTTCACCTGAGGTGATTTTATATCTATTCATCACACAGCCTGAAAGACAAAAAAACAAGTAAGGCCAAACAAATAGTTTCCTTTCAACTTTTGCCATATTGTTTCTCCAAGCAACTAAATCTAATGCCAACTGCTGAGATATGAAATAGGATAAAATATAACAACCTTTTCCTGTTTTTCATTAAATAAAAATCCCATGATTAATTCTTTAAAAATGTATCAACAATCTTTGATAAGTAGCATTTAATATGTTGGATGTCAATTTTCATCTTTTTTAAAGTCTTATATGTCAGGACAGAATTATTCTAGACTCTAAGATATGGGTTATCATTCACCCTTTCAAGTGTGTAATTGCATGTTTTATGCCTACTGTCTACATTATTAGGATCTGAGTAGAGAAGTAATTTACATGGAGAAATAAACAAAGCAAAGCATAGTACCTGACCTCAAGCAATTTTCAGAATAAAAAACATGGAGAATGAGTACCTATAATACATGAAGTGGAATATGCTGTGTTACAGAGCCTCACACAGATGCTGGACCGATAATGTACCAACGCCGTTATCGGTGTTTCCAATCAGGCCCATAATTGCATTTACATGGAATTAGGATTTTCCTCCTACCCTGCATTCTTTAGTCTCTAAAGTTTAGTATGTTATAATAGACTTTTTTTTTCCCTATAGGTGCTCTCAGGTTTACTCATGACCTACCCTGTGATTCATACTTTAATTATACCTGCTAGTCAGGCTTTCTCTTATGCCACATTAACCAAGCAAAGAAATAGTTTTGCTTTGAGGTGAATTTACTGTCAGTTTTGAACCGTTGTTTTTTTGTATTATTTTCCCACCATTGTAACTGAACCAGATTCTTTCTAAGAGAATAGACTTTCTAAATAAAAGGGTGTCTATACCTGCAAGCTTTTCTTTCATAGAAAATTTTATTGAATTAAAATGTACCCTCTCCGAAAATTTCTACTTCATAATATGTGGGCCTGTCAGCTGCATGGTGAGTTTCATAAATATTATTGGCTGACACACTCTTTGGCATGGTTACTGGCACAGAGGTGTGTCTCTGTTTTCTTAATTCTGAAATAAATGGGATGTGTGGGGCTTTATTTTAAAGAGCAAAATAGTGAGTTGGGGATAGTAAGCTAATATATAATATTTGTAAATCTGCCTAAAACTTTTTTCTTGACCTCAATCCTGTCTGGCACTTAAGCCTGGTGCTTAATATGTACTCAATAAGTGTTAATGTTGGGTTATTATTACGGTAGTCCCCTCTTATTTGTAGTTTAACTTTCCATGGTTTCAGTTACCCATGGTCAACTGCGGTACAGAAGCAGATGATCCTGCTTCTGACATAATATCAGAAGGTCAAGGGTAATCTAATGCTATGTCACAATGCCTACATCATATACCTCACTTCATTTTATCATTTCACATCATTACAAGAAGAAGAAGGGTGTGTATAGTACAATAAGAAATTTTGGGAGAGACAGACACCACATTCACATAACTTTTATTATAGCATAACAGTTTTTCTATTTTATTATTAGTTATTTTTGTTAATCTCTTACTACACTTAACTTATAAATTAAAATTTATCATAGATATGTATGTTTAGGGCTTGGTATTATCACAGTTTCAGGCATTCACTGGAGGTCTTGGAATGTATCCCCCAGGGATAAGAGGGGTAATACTGTATTTTTCAACTTGTTTTGTAGACTTAGGCCTCTGAGACTCAGATGTTCTGAGGCCAAATTCAGGCCTGGTAAGAGGTTACTAAATTTTTTTTTTTTTTAAAGATTTTGTTTATTTGAGAGAGAGAGAAAGAGCAGGAGCAGGGGGAGGGGCAGATCGAGAAGCAGGCTCCACGCTGAGCAGGGAGCCCAATGTGGGGCTTGATCCCAGGGCACTGGGATCACAACCTGAGTGAAGGCAGACGCTTAACTGACTTAGCCACCAGGCGCCCCAAGAGGTTACTAAATTAAAGGCAAATGTACCTAAAAAGACTAAACATCCTCCTTGACCTTTCCTACAGTGAAAATGCAGGGACACTGTCACTGCCTGCATTTCTACCTATGTGTTACCTTTTCCCAGAGCATGCTCCTTGAAAGTAGGTTTTGTACAATTCTAGTTGAACTTCACATCATATCTGAAAGAACAATATTGAACCCAATTGAACAAAACACATAACTCAAAACTGTTTTAAGATGTTTTTATTGTGTAAAATATATATAACATAAAATTTACCATTTTAACCACTTTTAAGCATACAATTCAATGGCATTCACATTGTTGTGCTATCACCACCACCATCCATCTCCAGAACTTTTTCATGTTCCCCAACTAAAACTCTGTACCCATTAAAGAACAACTTGTCATCCCCCCCCCCCAATCCCAGGCAACCACCATTCTATTCTCTGTTTCTATGAATTTGACTACTCTAGGTACCTCATGTAAGTGGAATCATGAAATATTTGTCCTTTGTGTCTGGAATAGTTCATTTAGATAATTCAATTATTAATAAGAGAAGCAAAGAAGACAGTAATCAAATTTAGTTTCAAAACCATTTCATACTAAATAAGTGTTTGAATCCAGAGTTTCTAAGATAGTTTTCTGCTAGCAGAAGAAAGTTCAGATCAAACCCTTCCATAGCACCATAGCAGGTATTCTTTATTCTGCCTTATTAAAAGTTTTGTTTTTGTTGGCCCACATAATGCTCCTAACATTACTGTTTCTTGTCAGATTGGTTGGTGTATGACCTTGCATTATCTGATGGACAAGTGTATATATCACATCATTAGTGACAGCAGCCTATGTAACCTGCTAATATTGTCCTTTTGTAACTAAAAAATGCTTTCATAAATTGCAGAGTCCCTCTCAAATATAATGCTCCCTTCTTCCTTTCCACTTTTGTCATGAAACAGGCAAATGTCAAATGTAGCCTGCATTGAAAAAGAAACATTTAGTCCCAGGGAAAGAAATGGGAGTCTTTCTTAGGAAGAACACAGAACATAGACCACCTTGTGTAAATGTATTGATTGCAAGCACTTATTATTCAATAAATGGACTAACGAGAAATGGTTGGAAGACCAAAAGGTAGATGGTTGAGAGTTGAGAAGAAGGGATTTGGACCAGGTAGGTAGAAATGAGAATGGGAAAGAGATAGAAAGCAGATTAAATAAAGGAAGGAAACACATTCTATGATTGCATGGATGAGGCAGGAATCTAACATAACTCTAATAGGATTTGAGCTTGTGTAACACAGAAGCATTATCTTTTTGCTTACAAATAATAAATGTAGATAAGCTTAGTTGTCCATGCTGAGTAACTTAATATAACCAAGAGATGCTGTCTAGAGGAAAGAAGTGCAGCACTAACACCCAGGAGTGTAGAGCTTAACTTAATAAAGGGGTCATGGAAGCAGCAAGTCAAGACCACCAACTAAGGGAGCAGGAATAATTGCTGAAGCTGGAATTTGCTCCTTGTGACAGTATGATTTTTAAAGTCCCTTGATTTCTAAAGAACACAATGGAGAAAAAGAAGAGAAAAACATGAAACCCTCATCAACAAACTACATTTATGGGGTAGAAAAGAAGGACAGAAAGAGAGAGAGGAATAAATTAATGTAATTTTGGAAAGTTTTTGGTCTTGGGTTTTGTTTTGGTTTTGGGGGGGGGTTGGGGTTTTTGTTTTTTGTTTTTTGGCATAGGTTTCTGTTTTCATATAGTATTGCCCTCTTGTGGCAAACCACGATGTTTGCTAACACTGACAAAACTATAGAGACAACGGCAAAAGATAAGGAGACAAAAATGTAATGAGCACCTCCTGTGTTGGGCATGTTGTAGAGGGTGTTTACCTCACCTAAGCTTCTCCACAACCCTGTGAAGTAAGTGTTAAGTACCATTAGCCTCATTTTCAACAAGTGGGAAAATTATGACTGAAAGTGATTAACTTGTCTAAGTTTACATAGCTAGAAGGTACTGGAGTTGGAATTTTAATCCAGGTCTAACTAAATTATTTGTTTAAAAAAAAAACAAATGTGTTGAACAAATATTTATGGGTATCTATTATATACCTGTGCTGTTATAGATGCTGAGAACACAAGTGTAAACAAAAACTTACCTCATTTCTGTTCTAATTAAATTTTCAGTCTCATGAGTTATAGTAGAGACATTAATCAAATGGTAACATAACGGCCATTTCTTAGCTAGGTGATTTAGGGAGATTTACCTTTCATGCTTTCTGGCTTCCCAGTGTATAAAATCGGGGATGATAGTGATAATGGATATTATTTATTAAATACCTGCAATATGTCAGACACTGACTTAATCTCTTTTTTTTTAATTTTAATTCCAATAGAGTTAACACATAGTATTGTTAGTTTTAAGTGTATACTATAGTGATTCAACAATTCCATATGTCACCCAGTGTTCACCACAACAAATGCCCTCTTTAATCCCTGTCACTTATTTCACCCATCCTCCCACCTACCTTCCCTCTGGTAACCATCAGTTTGTTCTCTGCAGTTAAGAGTCTGTTTCTTGATTTGTCTCTGTCTCTCTTTTTTGTTTTCCTTTGTTCATGTGTTTTGTTTCATAAATTCCATATATAAGTGAAATCATATGGTATTTGTCTTTCTCTGATTGACTTATTTTGCTTAGCATTATATTCTTTAGCTCCATTCATGTCCTTTCAAAAAGCAAGATTCCATTCTTTTTTAAGGTTGAATAATATTCCAGTGTGTGTGTGTGTGTGTGTGTGTGTGTGTGTGTGTTACTTCTTTATCCTTTCACCTATCAATGGACACTTGGGCTGCTTCTGTATTTGACTATTGTAAATAATTCTGCTAAAAACTTAGGAGTACATGTATCCCTTTGAATTAGTATTTGCTTTTTAATTTCTTGGATAAATACTCAGTAGTGAGATTACTAAATCATAGGATAGTTCTATTTTTAACTTTTTTTAAGCATGGAACTCAACATGGGGTTTGAACCCACAACTCTGAGATCAAGAGTCAGAGGCTTAATTAACTGAGACCCTCAGGCGTCCCTCTATTTTTAACTTTTTGAGGAACCTCCACACTGTTTTCCACAGTGGCTACACCACTTTGTATTCCTACACAAGGGTTCCTTTTTCTCCACATCTTCACCATCACTTGCTGTTTTTTATGTTTTTGATTTTAGCCATTCTGACAAGTGTGAGGTGATATCTCATTGTGGTCTGGGTTTGCATTTCCCTGATGATGAGTGATGTTGAGCATCTTTTCATGTGTTTGTTGGTCATCTGTATGTCTTCTTTGAAGAAATGTCTATTCATGTCTTCTGCCCATTTTTTAATTGAATTATTTATTTTTTGGATTTTGAATTGTATAAGTTCTTTACATATTTTGGATACCAACCCTTTATTGGATATGTCTTTGCAAACATCTTTTCCCAATCCATGGGTTGCCTTTCAGTTTTGCTGATTGTTTCCTTTGCTGTACAGAAGCTTTTTATATTGATGCAGTTCCAATAGTTTGTTTTGCTTTTTTTCCCTTGCCTTGGGAGACGTATCTAGAAAAATGTTGCTATAGCCAATGTCAGAGAAATTACTGCCTCTGAGCTCTCTTCTAGGATTTTTATGGTTTCAGGTCTCACATTTAGCATTTTCATCCATTTTTTACTTTATTTTTGTGTATGGTGTAAGAAAGTGGTCCAGTTTCGTTCTGTTGCAGGTAGCTGTCCAGTTTTCCCCAAACCATTTGTTGAAGGGAGTGTCTTTTCCCTCATTCTTTCCTCCTTCGTCCATATAATTGTGAGTTTATTTCTGGGTTTTCTATTCTGTTCTATTGATCTATGTGTCTATTTTTGTGTCAGTACCATACTGTTTTGATTACTACAGCTTTGTAATATAACTTGAAGTCTGGAATTGTGATAACTCCAAATTTGCTTTTCTTTTTCAAATGTTTTGGCTCTTCAGGGTCTTTTGAGGTTCCATATAAATTTTAGGATTCCTTGTTCTGTTCTGTGAAAAATGCTTTTCGTATTTTGATAGGCATTGCTTTAAATCTGTAGATTGCTTTGGGTAATATAGACATTTAAAAGTATTTGTTGTCCCGGCTCCTGGGTGGCTCAGTCGGTTAGAAATATTTGTTGTCCCAATCCATGAGCATGGGATGTCTCCATTTCTTTGTATTGTCTTCAATTTCTTCCCTTAGTGTTTTATAATTTTCAGATTATGAGTTTTTTACTTCTTTGGTTAGGTTTTTTCCTAAGTGTTTTATTATTTTTGATGTAATTGTAAATGGGATTGCTTTCGCAATTTCTCTTTCTGCTGCTTCATTATTGGTATATAGAAATGCAATGCATTTCTGTATATTTATTTTGTATTCTGTGACCTTACTGAATTCATTTATTAGTTCAGGTGGTTTTTTGGTGGAGTCTTTTGGGTTTTCTATATATAGTATCATGTCATCCATGATTAGTGAAAGTTTTACTTCTTCCTTACTGATATGGATGCCTTTTATTTCTTTTTGTTGTCTGTGACTAGGGTTTCCAGTACTATGTTGAATAAAAGTGGTGAGAGTGGACATCCTTGCTTGTTCCTATCCTTAGGAGGAAAGCTCTCAGTGCACATTGAGTATGATGTTCACTGTGGGTTTTTCATATGTGGCCTTTATTATGTTGATGTATGTTTCCTCTAAATCTACTTTGTTGAGGGCTTTTATCATGAATGGTTGTTGTACTTTGTCAAATGCTTTTTCTGTGTCTATTGAAATGATCATTTTTTTTTATCCTTTCTCTAATTGATGTGATGTATCACTTTGATTAGTGAATATTGAACCACCCTTGCATCCTGGGAATAAATCCCGCTTGATCATGGTGAATTGTTTTTTAATGTATAGTTGCGTCTGTTTGCAAATATTTTGCTGAAGACTTTTGCATCTATGTTCATCAGAGATAGTGGCCTATAATTCTCTTTTTTGTGTGTGGTATCTTTATCTGGTTTTGGTATGGTAATGCTAGCCTCATGGAATGAAATTGAAAGGTTTTTTTCTTCTATTTTTTGGAATAGTTTGAGAATAGGTATTAACTTCTTTAAATGTTTGGTAGAATTCACCTGTGAAGCCAACTGGTCCTGGAGTTTTGTTTGTTGGGATTTTTTGATTACTGATTCAATCTCCTTGCTGGTAATCAGTCTGTTCAAATTTTCTATTTCTTCCTTCAGTTTTGGTACGTTATATATTTTAGGAATTTATTCAATTCTTCTAGGTCATCCAATTTTTTGGTATAGTTTTTCATAATATTATCTTACAATTGTTTGTATTTTTGTTGTGTTGATTGTTATTTCTCTTCTTTCATTTGTGATTTTGTTTGAGTCCTTTCTCTATTTCTTTTGGTGAGGCTGGCTAGAGGCTTATCAATACTGTTGCTCTTTTCAAAGAACCAGCTCTTGGTTTCCTTGATCTGTTCTATTGTGTTGTTGTTGTTGTTTTAGTTTATATTTAATTTATTTCTCCTCTAATCTTTATTATTCCCTTCCTTCTGCTGGCTTTGGATTTTGTTTGCTGTTATTTTTCCAGCTCCTTTAGGAGTAAGGTTAGGTTGTTTGAGATTTTTTTTTTTTTTCTCTTGATGTAGCCTGTATTGCTATATACTTTCCTCTTAGAACCCCTGTTGCTGCATCCCAAAGGTTTTGGACCATTGTGTTTTCATTTTCATTTGTTTCCATGTACTTTTGGATTTCTTGGTTGGCCCATTCATTATTTAGTGGCATGTTATTTAACCTCTATGTATTTGTGCTCTTTCCAGATCTTTTCTTGTTGTTGATTTCTAGTTTCATAGCATTGTGGTCAGAAAAGATGCATGGTATGACTTCGATCTTGTTTAATTTGTTGAGACTTGTTTTGTGGCCTAATGAGTGATCTATTCTGGAGAATG
This sequence comes from Neomonachus schauinslandi, assembly GCF_002201575.2. Classification (NCBI taxonomy): domain Eukaryota; kingdom Metazoa; phylum Chordata; class Mammalia; order Carnivora; family Phocidae; genus Neomonachus; species Neomonachus schauinslandi. The sequence goes on along the minus strand of NC_058413.1, from coordinate 79,243,785 downwards.
TTCCATGTGCACTTAAAAAGAATGTGTATTCTGCTGTTTTAGGATGGAATGTTCTGAATATATCTGTTAAATCCATCTGGTCCAGTGTGTCCTTCAAAGCCATTGTTTCCTTTTGGCTTTCTGTTTGGGTATCTGTCCATCATTGTAAGTGGGGTGTTAAAGTTCCCTACCAGTATTGGGGCAACTGTGTGGCTCGGTTGGTTGAGCGTCTTAACTTAAATGTTGAGCAACCTTTAAAATTCTTTCTTTGTCACTATTTTTTGTCATTTTAATTACTATGCATCTTAGTGTGGACCTCCTTGGGTAGAATTTGTTGGGAAATCTCTGTGCCTCTTGAATGTGGATCTCTGTTTCCTTCCCTAGATTCAGGAAGTTTTCAGCTGTTATTTCTTCAAATACATTTTCTGCCCTTCTTTCTCTGTCTTCTCATTTTGGGATCCTTATAATGTGAATGTTATTATGCTTGATGGAGTCAATGAGTTCTCTAAGTCTATTTTCATTATGGAGTATTTGCTGTCTCTCACCTGTTCAGCTTGATTGCTTTCCATTATTCTATCCTCCAGGTCATGTATACATTCCTCTACTTCCTGTATATTACATCTGTTATATTTTTAATTTCACTTATTGAGTTCTTCCTCTTTGTTATTTTTTTATCTCTTTGTCAAGGGCCTTAGTGATGGCCCCCATCCTTTCCTGAAGTCCAGTGAGTATCTTTATGATCATTACTTTAAATTCCTTATTGGGCATATTACTTAAATCTGTGTTGCTTGTGATTTTGTCCTGCTGTGATTTTGTCCTGTTCTTTCATTTGGGATATGTTTTTCTGTTTCCTCATTTTGTCAACCTATCTATGTCTGTGTGTTAGGAAAGTCAGCTACGTCTTCTGCTCCTGAAGAAGTGGCTTCATGAAGAAGAGGTCCTGTAGTGCCCTGCAGCACAGTGTCCCCTATTCACCAGAACCTGGCACCTCAGTAGAGTCTCCTATGTGTGTTGCTTGTGTCCTGCTATTGTGTCTGAGTAGCTTTTCCTTTAAGTCTAAACATCTGCACTGACTCTGCCTCTTGTTGGCTGGGCTTGCTCTCTGTGATGTTAGTGAGACCCAGGCAGGCTTTCTCTGAGAGGGCATGACTGCAGGAAGGCTGTGGGCAGGGTGGTGGTATTGGCAAAATTTGCACTGAGCCACTACTTCTAGGCCGGATCCCCCACAGCTCAGTGGTGTCAAGGCCAGGGCTTGCACCTGCAGTGACAGCAGCTGGGGCATGTGGCATCTGTGTAAGGAGGCTGGGCAGGATGTGCCTATGGTGTTAGCAAAATCTACAGTGAACCACTAGTCCTAGGCCAGATCCCCAGAAAAGCGATGGAGATCGGGGTCACGGCGCCACACAATGAGGGTGGCCAAGGTCAAGCGGCATCTTTGCATGGGGCAGCTGGGTGCAGCATGCAGCCATTGCTGGAGGTGGGTGCTGTCAGTGTGGCAGCTGGGTGGGGCACATGTTGTGTTAACAAAATTTGTACTGGGCCAAGGCCGGCAGGCTTGGAGTGGGCAAGTCCTCAGGATAACTTGTGGGCAGGTGTACCGCTAGCAGGTTAGGTAACAAGTGTCTATGCAGCACCACCTCCCGCAGGTGACTCTGTGTTTATGCTGGGGGGTGGGGGAGAAAGATGGGGACTGCCAGCTTCTTTGTTCCGGGAGAAGTTCCCCAACATGCTCCTAAATCAGTATAAATAGATCTCCCACTTGTTTGCCCCAGGTGTCATGTAAACTGTTGCTTCTGTGTTACCTCTCCTTGGGCTGATGTCTCCTTAAGGGTCAGGACCCAGCCCCTCTGGTTTTCAAGGCCAGACTTTATGGGGATTCATCTTCCTCTTGTGGGCTCTCTGGTGCTTTCCTCTCTCAGCACCCGCAGCTCCCTCCCTCCTGGGGGCAGCTCCCTACTGCTGTTTCTGCCCTTCCTAACCTCCCTGATAGGGCTTCTCTACATTTAGTTGTGGAGTTTGTTCTGCCAGGCTATGGATCGCTCTCCAGTTTATTTACTTGGATGTGAGTAATATCTAGTTGTAAACTTTGGGTGAGTGAGCTTAGTGTCCTCCTACTCTGCCATCTTCCCAGACTTTCTAACTTAATCCCTTTTCATTCATGATTTCATTTAGGTCCCTTTCAGCTCTATGCCTGAGACATGGCTATGCTTCTATGACTTATAGTTAAGATGAGGTATCTCTTCCAGCTAACAATGAGAATCAATCATGGTGTTTGTGACACTTGACTCATGTATGCTTAGACACTTGCAGCTATGTTTGGAGAGGAAATTTTGTACCTCCTAACCTGTCGCTGAAACCAACATAAGGGTGGCCTCTGCTAGATTCTATAGCAACAACTGAGCACACAGAAAGGAGGCAAGCTTTTACTTAGCAACTATAGTGTCCCTGATCCCACTAGGTCTACTACTCTTCACTCTCAATTCAGAGGTAGGAACTTTATGATGATGAGGACAGAAAACCCACAACAAACAAATCCTCCAGGGTAAAAAGAGTTGTCTCTGACTCTAAGATCTCATCACAATGAGTATCTCTGTTAAAACACTCAAACAAATTTATAACATGTTTTTATATAACTCTTTTCCCTCTGATTTTAGACTTTAAGCTTTTAGACAGGTCTTATTCTTCTCTCTATTTCTCGCACCTTATATACTATCAACGCACAGAAGATACCTAACAAATATTTCTAATGCATAAATGCCTTATAATCTTCTAAAAATTGTTTCTTGGCTTCTCTGGTAGAGGAGACTGAACAGATTGGTAGGAGAGCAGTGAAAGGGTTCTTTCATTTGGCATGGAGGTTTTTCTACATGTTGCTGAATGTGAAAGGTAGAGTGGAGCTTTTTATCTGTGCTTCCGGCCTTGACTGTATCTGTGCTAGAACTGCTGCTGTTCAGTATGCTGTAACAGGCCCTGGCAAAGGCAATGAGAAATGTAATGAGGAAAATAACAAGCCCAGAAGGAGCTTAAGGAAACTAACTCAAATAAATGACTCCACAACCAGCAAGGAGAAGTCATAACTCAATCAGAGTGAAGCACACTAATGAATGTGATAAGGAGGATCATTGAAAAAGAACAGACCCACAGTCTCTATGGTTTGAGCATTTTAGATGGAAAAAAAAAAAGACCAAATCTGAAAGAGAATCTGCAGCCCATAGTCACTGTGGCAGCTTCCTTTATGAGAAATAAAATAAAATGCATATTATCCCTTAAAATGTACATTAAGTTATAGTCTATCAGTGTAATTGTATCTGATAATGGAATTAGAACATTTTACAAAATTGTGTACAATAATGGCATTTATTTTTTTCAGAAAGAGTAGCTTTTATTTTTACATTTATTAGTGAATTCTTTTTTTCCTCTAGCTGCCAATTTATTAAGCTTTTATTGTGAGACAGAGGTAGATTACTGAGATTAAACTTTAGCTTACTAGATAAATAAAAGTAGTCTTGATTCCACTTTGTGCTTCAGCACATTTCATCCTTCTAATCCTTTCCTCTGTGATCTTTCAAAGAATGCTTCAAAGATTTGTGAAGCTGTCTGGGCTCTGTTATATCATGGTGTCAAGTAGAATAACATTTACCAGGTAATGAAAATCTTGTTGGTATGGAAGATGAATATTTGATGAATTATTGAAAGTCCTCCAAACTTGATTTTCCCCAAATTTTATATTATAAAAATTTTCAAGCACACAGAAAATTAAAAAGAAATACAACTGATACTTATATGCTCTTCACCTGGATTCAACAAATGTCAACATGTTGCCATATTTGCTGATATTTCTCATATATAATTTTTCTGAAAAATTTAAACTAAATATTAGGCATCTTGACACATCATCCCTACATATTTCAACATGTGTCACCAAAGAATAAGGAGGTTCTCCAAAATAACTAAAACTTAAAGAAAATTAATGTATGATAAAAGTATCATCAAATGTCCAATTGTTCCAAAAATATTCTCCAAAGCTTTAAAAAAAAATAGCGGGCGCCTGGTTGGCTCAGTTGGTTGGGCGACTGCCTTTGGCTCGGGTCATGATCCTGGAGTCCCGGGATCGAGTCCCGCATTGGGCTCCCTGCTCAGCAGGGAGTCTGCTTCTCCCTCTCCCACTCCCCCCTCTTGTGCTCTTTCTCTCTCTCACTCTCTCTCAAATAAATAAATAAAATCTTTAAAAAAATAAAATAAAATAAAAAAAATAGCAAAATGGGATTTAACCAAGGTTCCAAACTCAGTTTTAATCAATGTCCTATATAACTGCAAAATACTATTTTGGAGGGCAAAACAAAAAATCTCATCAATCATTACTACACTAATTCAGAACTTAAATAATTGAGCCTAGATTAGTATGTTTAGAGGTTTAGATTTAGTTTAGATTAGAAATTTTCCTTGGCTCTGTCCTGAAGTAAATGTTTGCTAATAGTATTAGTGGAAGAAGACTGTCTTGAATAGAACCATTCCAAAATCCCTCAGCACCTGAATTTGCCTTTGATGGCTTCTAGGTGAGAACTGCCCTAGGGAGAGTAAATCCTATGCAAAATGCACTGTCTGACATACAGTGTGTGGTCAGTAAATATTTTTTTACTAAATTAATGAATAAAATATTGGGAACCTAAGGACAAACAGCATTAGCATCACCTGGGAACTGGATAGAAATGCAAATTCTTGGGCCACATCTTCTACCCATGAAATAAAAAATTCCAGGTTTTTTGCCTAAGCATCTGTGTTTTCACAAGATACTCTTGGGCTCTTGGATGGCTCAGTTGGTTAAGCGTCTGCCTTGGGCTCAGGTCATGATCCCAAGGTCCTGGGATGGAGTCCCTCATAGTTGTGATCAGGCTCCCTGCTCACTGGGGAGCCTGATTCTCCCTCTCCCTCCCCACTGCTCATGCGCACTCTCTCTCTCAAATAAATAAATAAAATCTTTAACCCCCCCCCCCAGAACAGATACTTCTGATGATCCTAATGACGATCCTGATGCTGGCTAAGGTTTGAGAATAACTATCTAGAACAATTTCTGGTAGGTGTCATGATGGAAGAGAGTCTTAGAAATGAGAGTGGAGGATATAGTTTTCAGATTAGGCAAGGGAGGAAAAAGTAAGTGGAATGATGAACAGATACTTAGCTAGGTACCATTGCTAGGGGGAGGCAGCCTGCAACCAGGGCCTCTTTTGGGAGGTGACAAGGAGGAAGCCACCCTTCAAATATATTGTAATTATTTGTATCAAATGGTGTTGCTTTCACTCTCATTGTTGATGTGTTTTTTTTTTTTTTTAAGATTTTATTTATTTGACACAGAGAGAGACACAGCAAGAGAGGGAACACAAGCAGGGGGAGTGGGAGAGAGAGAAGCAGGCTTCCCGCTGAACAGGGAGACCAATGTGGGGCTCAATCCCAGGACCCTGGGACCATGACCTGAGCCAAAGACAGACGCTTAACGACTGAGCCACCCAGTTGCCCCATTGATGTGAGTTTTTGGTGCACTTGAGGATAGCTTTTAATCCACAGATAAGATTATCAGAATGTTTTATTTTTAATTTTAATAACTAACATTATTGAATTATATTTTTTTAAAAAACAACCTGGTTTTGTCTGGATTCAACTCACAAACAGTATTGTTCCATACATAAGTATAGCAAATGTTAGCAATTGTTCTTAAAGAAACCTTGAATGTTTGGTTTCATTTACAAATTTAACATCCTTTCAGTTAACACCAATTTAATGGGTCAGTGTTTAAACATTTAATATTTACTTTTTTCCTTTTTAGATCCTCGATCTTCTACCTAGGCAAAATCTTTCTAAATGATAAATAATCTTATAAACTTAGTAAGAAACTTATAGCCTATTATAAAGCTGTTTTCATAAATGTTTTTAAAATTTCAATTTAACTCTTTAAGTCAAATAATTGTACTTTCTAAGTTAGAGTTATTTTTTAAAAGCCAAACTCCCATAAACATTATATGATATATATTATATATATATATAATTATATAAAATATCAAACAAATTACTTTTTACCTGGAAAAAAATTTTAACTGGGAAATTTAATACTATAGTTTTGATTTTTTTTTTTTTTTTTTTTTTTTAGTAGGCTCAATCCCAGAGTGGAGCCTGATGTAGGGCATGGACTCATGACCATGAGATCAAGACCTGAGCTAAGATCAAGAGTTAGATGCTCAACTGACTGAGCCACCCTGATGTGCCCCTGGATGTACCAAATTCCAAATCCTCCTGGGGTTAAAAGATACATTTACCACTTGAGAAACACTGTTCCCATCCCAGTTGTGAGGTCATTTAGACCTGATAGATTAGCCATGATGGTGACTATTTCTTGTTTGTAACTAGAATGGGACTTACTGAATAATTTTTTTCAGTCACTCAGTTATCATTCCATTGCTCAAGAAAGGTAGTCACGATCCATGAAACTGAGTTCAAATTATGCATACTATAACAATGTATTTCCAAACTTTTGACTCAACTCATATAGAAGGAAATGAATACATTTCACAAAGTGCAGATATACTCACACACACACACACATGCACAATTGCTGGTTCCAACCCACAAAATAGATTTCATGATACATTAATAAGCAATTCCCATTTGTGAAAGACTTCACAATACTTTACCTTTCTGTGCATTCAAAGGCTTCCAGGGTGATCACTTAATGGAATTTGCATTTTAGGACTCTGCTATGGACTGAGTTGTATCACCTCAGAATTTAGATGTGGAAGCCCTAATCCCCCATGTGACTATATTAAAGAAAGGGTTTTTAAGGAGGTGATTAAGGTTAAACGAAGTCATAAGCATGGAACCTCAGTCCTATAGAACTGGTGTCCTTATAAAAAAGGAAGAGACACCAAGATCTTTCTCTCTCCACACATAGCAAAGTCCTGTCTGCAAACTAGGAAGAGAACTCTCACCAGAAACGGAAGTCTGTTGGAACTCTGATTTTGGACTTTTCAGCTTCCAGAACTGTGAGAAAATAAATTTCTCTTGTTTAAGCCACTGAATCTATAATATTTAGTTATGGCAGCGGGAACTACTGAGATAGACTCTGTTAAAGATATGTAAATGCAAAAATTAATTTAATAAGATCTTGTTTTTTCTTATTTTGGGGGGTCTACAACTCTTAGGAGTACTGTTTTTAAAAATGAACTTGATTGAATTGTGGATATCATATAAGCTAGTCTGGCTTGCAATCATAATTCAGGAAACTATTTTACTAGCATCCATCTGCATCTAATTTCTTATGTCTGTACTATGTCTATTTTTAAAACCATAGAGAGGTGTCAGTTTTGGAGAATGTGCTTAGTGTGAGTACCTATTCTGGGAGAGTAACCAGCTCTTCCCCAAAAAATCAGTTTAGATGGGGTTGGCAGAAGTCAGGTGAAATCTTGGGAAATGGAATGAGCAGCAGTGATATGGTTTATCCAACTTCCTCAATACAAGGCAGTTCTCTAATTGCAGAGAAGGTTTGGAGGCAAGGTGAACTGTTCTGGGTCAGGAGCAGACTCATCTTAGGGTCCAAAATATCACGTAAGGTGGCCTAAATCATTCCTTAAACATAGACAGGGGCACCCTCCAGTCTACTGTGTCAGAAAACAGAAGGCTATTTATGAACTTTTGACCACTAATGCATCTGCCGTGCCATCCAGTTGGGTTCCATTTGTTCTGGAAGAGAGGCCAGGAAGGCACAGAGAGGGTGGGACTGGGACTATACAGGAATGTCAGATGTAGATGGGTTTCTTTTTTCAACCCAATCCCTTCCTTTGGGAGGGAAATTTAAGTAAAACAGGAAAGGGAGAACCTTCCTTATAACAGAGACTCCCTGGTGTTAGGTTTTAATGTCAGTTATCAGCATGAAACAGGTATGTTGAGATGTTGTCCTATAGGTGCTTCACTCAGAAGACAAAAGGATGACTCAGGACCTGAATGACCTTATTTCCCTTTCATGCAGGGGATGAAACTTCAACAACAGTTGAAGTTGTACTTATGTACAAAGGAGATTGCTATTGATGAGCCCTCTCTAAAACAGGACAAAGTGTTGCCTAGCATTAAAATATTTTCTTCTCAAGTAAAAAAAAGAAAATCACAGTTCTCTTCTAAGCTGTTTCAGGACATGTTCAAAACTGAGAAAAACAGTAGCTAAATCATTTCTCAAAAATAATTACTCCTGTTAATGGAGGAGACAGGACTCTTAACTATGACAGTATGAAAAGTACCATATAATGTTGGCCAAGAGTATAAAACAGAAGTAGGTATTTCATAAACTCCAAGAATACATTTAAATGTGTAGATTAGAGGTGCCTGGGTGGCTCAGTTGGTTAAGTGTCTGACTTTGGCTCCAGTCATGATCTCAGGGTCTTGGGATCCAGTCTAGCCCTGAGCCTTGTGCAGGACTCTGCGCTCAGCTGGGAGTATGCTTGTCCCTCTCCCTCTTGCCCCTTCCCCTGCTCGTGCTCTCTCTCTCCCTCTCAAATAAATAAATAAAATCTTTAAAAGAAATAAAAGATAAAAAATAAATGTGTAGATTATACGGCAATGTAAGGCAATCATTTAAAATTTAACATCTTCTCCGTAAGTTATTCCCTGATGATTCTTCTTGCACTTGTTTTCACTACTCCCAAATCTACATTGCCAGGCATACCTTTGTAGTAGCTGCCCCCTAGACACCTCAACAATGGCTGTTCCAAAGTTACCATAGGCTCAATGTGTACACTTGCTATACTTTTTCCATTTTCCTAAAGCTGCTCTTCAAATTGCATGTCCTGCTTTAGTTGCCTGAGTAAGAAACTTGACATACAATCAATCATCAAACCACCTCCTTGGTATCTCTTATGTCTACCCCCTCCAGTCTAGCACTGGCTTCAGCACTAGGTCAGCCTCATTGCCTGGGCAATTAAAATAAGCCCTTAGCTCATCTCCATGGCTCCGGTCAGCCATTCTCTAATCCGTGATTGCAGCCAGAGTAATCTTTCTAAAAAAACAAATCTCATCACTCTTTCCAGGGCTTAAAATCCTTCAGTAGCTCCTCATTGATTAACGGATAGAATCCGAACTTCTTAGTTTGCCAAAGCAGTATCTTATCTCTCTAACCTTATAGACTTCCATATCTTTTGCCCCTGGAATTATGCTTCAGTCAAGCTGAATTTCTTTAAATTCTCCTAATGGGCTAGTGAAAGGGCTCCTCAGGAGTTCAAGAGGTCTCTATGAGAAGTTTTCTATTTTTTGTTTTCATTTAGTGATTATCTTTAAAAATAATATAAGCATATTTTGAATCATCTAGATCAGTGGTTTTCAAACTTTAGTATGCATAGGAATCACCTGGAGATCTTGTAAAGAATCTGACTGTTTAGTAAGTACTCTGTGGCTTAAGGCATTTCTATTTAACCAGATCATAGGTGATGGCAATGGCGCTGCTCTGTGGATGACATTTTATGTAATGAGGGTCTAAATGATCACTTTTCAATTAAGTACTACCACAAAATTGTCTCATTGTCATCGATGATGACATAAATGAATAAAGAAGAGAAGCAGACTTAATATTTTTTATTTTACGTATGTATATATGTATTTATTTGAAGTATATTTTTATTCAAGTATAATTGTCTTTTTATTGAAGTATAATTGATATACAATATCCTATTGCTTTCAGATGTACATCACAGTGATTTCATATTTTCTGTCTTTTTTATTGAAATATAATTGATATACAAAATCCTATTGCTTTCAGGTATGCACCAAAGGGATTTGATATTTTTATACATTAAAAAATGACCATCACAATAAGTCTAGTTACCATTTGTCATCACACAAAGTTATTACAATTTTATTGACTATATTCCCTATGCTGTACATTTACATTTTCATAACTTATTTATTTTATAACCAGAAGTCTGTACCTCTTAATCCCCTTCACCTACATTGCCGGCCCTCCAACCCTTTCTCCCTTCTGGTAACCAACAGTTTATTTCTCGTATCTGTGAGATTGTTTCTGTTTTGTTTGTTCATTTGTTTTGTTTTTTATGTTCCTCTTATAACGAAAATTGTATGGTATTTATCTTTCTCTGACTTATGGCACTTAGCATAATGACCTCTATCTCCATCCATGTTGTCCCAAATGGCAAGATTTCATTCTTTTTTTAAACAGTTGAATGATATTCCTATATATATATATACATATATATGTATATACCACATCTTCTTTATCCATTCATCTATTGATAGACACTTAGGTTGCTCCCATATCTTGACTGTTGTAAATAACGTTGCAGTGAACATGGGTGTGCATACATCGTTTCAAATTGGTATCTTTGTTTTCTTTAGATAGATAACCAGAAGTGGAATTGCTGGATCGTAAGGTAGTTTATTTTTAACTTCTTGAAGAACCTCCATACTGTTTACTGTAGTGGCTGCACCAGTTTACATTCCCACCAGCAGTGCACAAGAGTTCCCTTTCCCCACATCCTTGCCAACACTTGTTATTTTTGTCTTCTTGATAAGAGCCAATCTGACCAGTGTGAAGTGGTATCTCATTGTGGTTTTGATTTGCATTTCCCTGATGATCTGTGATGTTGAGCATCTTTTCATGTGCCTATTGGCCATATGTCTTCTTTGGACAAATGTCTATTCAAGTCCTCTGCCCATTTTTTAATTGGGTTGTTTTGTTTTGTTTTGTTTTATTTTTTTGGTACTAAGTTGTAGAAGTTCTTTATATATTTTGGATATTAACTCCTTATCAAATGTATGATTTGTAAATATCTCCTCCCATTCAATAGGTTGCCTTTTTGTTTTAGTGATGGTTTTCTTTGCTGTGCAAAAGCTTTTTAGTTTGATGTACTCCCATTTGTTTATTTCAGACTCAATATTTTAAATGATACATTCATTACAAATGAAGGCCAAATGATATCACAGCTTGCTGATGTAATGTATGGTAATTAACATAACATTAAAAAAAAAAAGATCTGGCAATTTTTCTAGTAAAAAAAGGTGATGAAAGAATTAAATCATCATTTAGCCCAAAGTAGTATAGGCATGTCAATCTCAAAAGATTCATAGGAATAAAGACAATACTGTTTCAGCAAGAAATATCACTCATACCATTAAATTCATATTGTTATTTGGAATAATATTAGTTTTGTGTTTTTCTTTAGAATTAATTTGTCCATGTGTTTGATTTTATAATTATATAATAGCTATAAAAATTATGGTTTATACGTAGTGTTACATTTCTACATAGTTAAGAAAATAATTTAAATTGATTCTAGCATACAAAAGAAATTTATTATTTTATAAGAAGTCTAAATACTTAAAGTTTGAGAAACACTGGACTAAGCCAAGTCATGCCTTTTTGCCCTTGCTTCTATTGTCATCTCTGCCTGGAGTACCCTTTCCTAATCCCTTGCCAACCTTGCCACCTTGCCATGTCCACTTAGCAAATAGTTACTTTTCCCAATGGCTCCTTTTCAGAGACCCATAGTCAACTGAATACTACAACTGTGCTTTGTCCTAATTTCTTTCATAAGTAACACTTTGCTGCACACTTGACTGTGTGTATTTGCTTGCTTTGTTGGCTGTCTCTTCTATCCCAATGACAAAGGCCTTGTCTTCTTTGTATTTGTTCAGTGCTTCGCATAGCATATTTGCCCAATAAATGCTTCTGAATGCATGAATGGATGTAAAACTTGGCTTGCTCTTTCCTAGAGAGAAAAAGTACATTAATACACCATGTGTTCACATTTGTGGGTGAAAAAATTAACAGTATAAACTAATTGTAATATTCTTCTACGTGTTATTTAACTTCAGTATGGCAATTCAAAAACTTTACTTGTCTTCTAGAGAATCTGCTGAAAGGTCTGTATTTTTACTAATTTTCCAGAGATCTGCTTGTTGAGGTTAAAGCTTAGACAGTTTTCAAACAATGTGAAAAGAACACTGAGATTACATTTTGGTTGATGCATCATCAGAACTAAAAATAGAATGGAAAGATTGAAAAATCTTTACTCAAATCTCCAGCCAAAGTATGGTTAAACATGGGTGAGCTGGAATTGTGGTTTCCAACTTTCAGTTATGCAGGATAAATTCTGTAGCTTATGGGGTTTCCTGGCCCTGAGTTATACCTGATTTGGTTTTGCCATCCAATTTGGTTAGTGCCTTCACTGGAGCTGGAAGAGGGACTGAAGTTCAGTTTGCCTTTAAGAAAAGGACAAAGTCTGAAATACATTTGGCTTTATTTGATAACAAGACTGACGTGCTGGCCTATATATAGAAAGAGGCCCTTTACCTAATAAGATCCTCTGTGAATTGGCCAGGATGTTGGAAAATGTGGGGTTGGGATTGAGGTTCAGGTTGGGATGAGGAGCTGGAGACCCAAAATGTGTTCTATCCAGTTCTGTCCCTGATATACAAACATGACTGTAGAGTTATGCAAATACTGTTTGAGAGAAAGTCTTGGATGGAGCAAAGTTGGGTGGGCACAGTACAGAACTAGATTTTTATTTTATGTGCATGGCTGCTACCACTTCATTATCAGAATAAGATGCTTTTGACCCAAGAAACCACAGAACCTGCACAGCTCAATGGTTTTGGAGGAAATTAATTCATTTATGACTTCAACTGAACATTTCTGTACTGAGAATAAACAAGCTAAGAAGGGGATTTTTCTTTCAACTCTTTCAGAGTTATGTATTTTTCTCTCTAGCAGTATCAAACTATACTCCAAACTCATCCTGATTCTCTCTCTTTTTTTTTAAGTAGGTTCTATGCCCAACCTGGGGCTTGAACTCACAAACCTGAGATAGAGAGTTACATACTTTACTGACTGAGCCAGCCAGTTGCCCTTTATCTTGATTTTCTTATCTCTTCCTGGACTCCTCTCCCTGGAATGCTCATCCCCCTGTGTGATGGTTAATTTTACATTAATTTGATATGCTAAGGGATACCCAGATAGCTGGTAAAATGCTGTTTTTGGGTGCATCTTGGAGGGTATTTCTGGAAGAGATTAGCATATGAATTGGTGAATTGAGTAAGCAGATGGCCATTCACAATGTGGGTTGACATCATTTAATCCATCAAGGGCCTGAGTAGAACAAAATATTGGAAGAAGCGTTAACTTGCTGTCTCTGAGCACTTGTCTCACTGCCCTTAGACTTTGGCACTCCTGGTTCTTGGGCCTTCAGATTCACTTAATACTTACATAACTGCCCCCTTCTCTCTTCTGCTCTTTTCCCCCTTTCCCTTCTCAGGCCTTGGGACTTAGACTGAATTACATCACCAACTCCTCTGGTTTTCCAGCTTGCAGATGGTAGATTATGGGACTTCTCAGTCTCCTAATCACGTGAGCCAAGTCCTATACCCATATATTTCTTCTGGGTTTTCTTTCTCTGGAGAACCTGACAAATATATTATCTAAGAAAAAATAACTTTTAAAGATTTATTTACTTATTATTATTTATTTACTTATTATTTTGGGGGGGGAGAGAGAGAGACAGAGAAAGATAGAGAGAGAGTGGAGGGTGGGGCAGAGGGAGAGAATCTTCCAGCAGACTCCCCACTGAGTGTGAAGCCTGTTGCGAGGCTCCATCTCATGACCTATGAGATCATGACCTGAGCTGAAACCAAGAGTCGGATGCTTAACAAACTGAGCTGCCCAGGTGCACTGCCCCCAGCAAAAAACTTAAAACAAAACAAAACAAAACAAAACCCTACCCAGATATTACTTCCTTCGAAAACCTTCCCAGGCATCCCAAGGGAGAGTTACTCACTCTCTCCCATGGTCTAGCTCACATCTTGTACAGGCTTCATAGAAGTATTTAGTGCACAACATTCCATTTGTTTACTTGATCCCAACAGGGAAGGAGCTGATAAATGTAGACATGTAGAATCTTAAACCCATAGTACAGTGGAAAGAGATGTGGTTTCAAACCTTCCTTCTCCATATGGCCAAGTAGAGAAATTTCTCTTTTGTACATTTTATTGACTGGTCTTCCATAGCTGACTTTTCTCTTTGGGAATAGGGTATTAATCAATTTGTATGTCTACTTTCTCACCCAGTTTCTGTCACACTGTGAGCGTGTGTTCAAATTATTCATTATGTTGAGTTAAATTAAATGTGGCTTTCTTGTTATTGTACCAATATTGTCCTTTGTGTTTCACACACAAGACCTTAGTACAAAATTACAGACTCTTTTCCATTTGGTAAAGAGGAAAAAACACAGACTGAAAACAGATTTGCCCTATTTATTTTCTGATGTGTCAGAAAATTGTCCAACCCACATGTCAGAGAAGAAGGGTGATTTAACATCACTATATTTTACTGTCCAGTATTGTACTTATAAAGGAATTGAGCTACTCTTTTAAACTTTATTTTCCTTGATGCCTTTGCTCTACCTATAGACTGTGTACATTTCTAAATGGGATTCTATCCTGGGAATCCCATTTTTGAGACAAATATCTAAACCACAATCTGCATTCTGAACATCTTAAATGCCTACGCACTAACCACAGCTGTTTGTTTATTCCGTGTTTCAACAGGGACAAATATAGTCACTAATTTTTGCCTTTTAAGGTAACAACCAAATTTAATACTTGGGGTGTTGGGGGGAAGCTATCATAGTCCTAGAAGAAACAAAAATACAAAATATCATAGCAGTCTATATCTTTTGAGTATTCACATAGGCAACTAAAACAATGTTTATACAAAATTATTTAAGGGAATAGGAGAAATTCTGTGGTAGACAATATATTTAAATGATTACTTTTTTTAGGCAGCTTTTGAAACTTTATCAAGTAGTGCGGTTCATCAGAGCTCAGTTTGTATTGTATTTACCAAAATATTATTGCCAGAAATTCAGAGTACTCTCAGGAGAGAAGTTTCTCTCTTATTTTTGGTTATGGGATATGAGTGGAGGTCATGTAATGAGTATATTCCTTATTATCGAGTGACCCCACATAGTACAGTCCAGGCTATATTTCTCTAACAAAAATTTCTACTCATGATAATTTTGGGGGCCAACATAGTACTCCCTGATTGATAGCTATACCTTAATGTTTGTACAAGTCTTTGTACTCTGCATACTTTGTCTCATTTAACCCTCTATGTTAGAACACTTTCCATCGCAAGTGACAAAAACTAACTTGAACTTAGTGCAGGGATTAAAGGGAAATCTTTTTGGTGGTAAGGGCTTAATTGAAAATGTCAGGGATAGATCTGATTTTAAACATGGCAGGATTAAGGTGTTTTTTTAGGTCTGTAACTTTATAACTCTCAGCTCAGCTTTTTTCTCTGACAACTCAGTCAATTGGCTTTTTGGCCTCACATGTTTCTTAGTGTTTTCCATTTTACAGGAGTGAATCTCTGTGTATTCACAGAGCAAAGCTGGAAGAGGAACTTCCAATTAGCTTTTGTGGGTCACGTGCCCATCTCTGGACCCATCACAGTAGAGAGAGGGTTGGGGTATTTTGATTGGCCAGATTGCTGTCATTGCTAAGCCTTGTGTCCTGGAGACTGGTGGGGCTCTCAGAATTAACCATTGTATCAGAACTACATGGGGCAGTGAGGTGCAGTTCCCTGAGGAAAAAAGGAATGCAGAGAATTTGACAATAGATGTCTATTTTGTTTGTTTTCCCTCTTTTAGAGGCTCAAAAAGAGATTGATTTGACAAAATTCACACAGTTACTAAGTAGCTAAACTAAATCCTTGAATCTATTTTGTTCCTTTCATTGATCTTTAGATAAAAGAACATATTTACCACTTAAAAAACTTCTTTCTTCTCTAGGGAAGGGACATGTAGATGGGCACACAAAATTATCATCTCAAAGTGAAAGAGTAATTTGGTGTACTTTAAGACCTAGGAAGAAGTCTGGACTATTTTACAAGTGGTTGTAAATAACAAAAGGTCATTTTAAATATAGTACAGCATTGTAAAAAAGTAACATCAAATGTACAAAAAATTTTTTATTTGTTGGAAATAACATTCTGTAAAAAAAATAATTTCAAGTTTTACAATTGGTACCTTTTTTTTTTGAGAGAGAGAGAGAGAGAGCACTTGAATGTGTGGTGAGGGAGGGCCGGGGGGGGAGGGAGAGAATCTTAAGCAGGTTCCATGCACAGCACAGAGCCCACATGCGGCTCCATCTCAGGACCCTAAGATCATGACCTGAGGCGGAATCAAGAGTCGGTGCTTAACTGAGCCACCAAAACCACCAGAAGAAAAAATAATAAAGCCCCTTAAAAAATAATACAGTGTACTTTTAAAAAAAGATTTTATTTATTTCTAAGAGAGAGAGACAGAGCACAAGCAGGGGGAGAGACAGAGGGAGAGGGAGAAGCAGATAACCCACTGAGCAGGGAGCTCCATGAGGGGCTTGATTTCAGGACTCTGGGGTCATGACCCGAGCCCAAGGTTGACTGAGCCACCCAGGTGCCCCAATACAGTGTACTTTAAAAAATACTATTGTATTGATCTCATTTTCTCATAAATATTCTTTTGGGATATCTGAGTGGGGTATCAGAGGGAGTTGGGTCAAAATACAGGGGAAAGGACAGAATCAAATAAAGAAAGCAGCTTTTTTGTTAAAGTGTAGCTTCATGAAGGTCTGGTGACAGTGGAGGCCCAGATTCAGGAGATCAAAGGCAATAATAAAGGTCAAGCAGTGTCTGGTCATAAAGCTAAGTATACACACCTGACTTACATTGTCTGCTCCTGGGCACAAGAAGGAACCCAGTGGCTTGTTCTTTCCCAACTCTTGGAATCTCCAAAGTCCAATTATCAAGAAATATTTATTCAGATTTAACACATGGATTATTGTGTAATTTTATCATTAACTTTTCTTGCTTTATAAAATCTCCCAACAAGCTTCAGAAGCATCAAGATATAGCTTGAAGAAATTTAGAGAAGTTAAAAGTGAAATCTGAAAAAGTCATTAAAGACGTTTTGTGAAGAAATAACAGATAACACCAGTTTTAGGTGGACTGAAGAAAAAAAGCAACTCCCCAAAGTGGGTACAATGTTGATTATAAAGAAAAATGAGTTAGACTTTATGGAAAACCTTATTAAAAAACAAACCAGGAGAAATTGTAAGCATATGGTTTTAGGGAAGCAAATTCATGTATCATATATCTTTAGGTCTGACAGAAAAAAAAAATGACCATAACTTAAAAATATTCCATAAGCAACAAAAGCTTTTTAAGCACATAATTAAGAGGCTTCTAAAAAAGATAGCCTAGTACTTAAAATAGTTTATGGCTTTTTACTGTGTAGATGGGACAATGTTTTTTGTGTTAAGGAAAATGGGCATGTGAAAATTTAAAAATGCAACACATGTTGAAAGTACATAGGAGGGAAACCTGAAGGGAAGTCATCAGAGAAGGAGACAAACCATGAGAGACTCTTAACTCTAGGAAACAAACTGAGGGTTGCTGGAAGGGAGGTGGGTGGGGGGATGGGGTAATTGGGTGACGGGCGTTAAGAAGGGCTCGAGATGTGATGAGCACTGGATGTTATACGCAACTGATGAATTAATGAACTCTACATCTAAAAGTAACGATGTACTATATGTTGGTTAATTGAATTTAAATAAGAAAAAAGAAAGTACATAGTATTTTCAAAATCACTTTGGGAAAAAAATACACTGAGCCCATGTTGTCTGTAAAGATTTGACAATGTCTACAAGTTGATATTCAGCAATAAATAACAGATATGTTGGTTTAAATGTTTTCAAAATCTCTATGAATGTAACTTAACTTTAAATAAGTGGATATTTTATACTAATCTTGATTATTTTATCTTCTGTTTATCAGTCTTTCTAAAATACTTCTGAAATAGTTTACTTTTAGAAGCTGATGTAGTCTGTGCCAACTCTTGTTGTGTAAATCAAATCAATTTCTGTTTTCAAAATCAGAAGGGAGAAAAACCAACAGTGCCAAATGTTAAAAAAAAAAAAAAAGTTTGTCATCTCAATCTCATCCTTGAATTTCCACTTGCATTCTGTTAGAGCCGGAGAGTTCCCTGCTGCCCAAAGCCATGCTGCTGACAGAGCAAGTGGTACACCTGAAAAGGGTCTAAGTGAAAAGCATTGGCAAAGGGATCCTGACAAGTATGCTCACCTGTTGCTCAGTGCTTTTCTCTATAAATTTTCAACTCCCTGATTTTCAGGTAGGAAAAGAAGATTACTGATCCCTACTGGAACACAGAATTGGCCATTATTGGTATAAATCACTATGGACTAACAAAAAATAAACTCTCATAGGCTTGTTTGCATTCCTGAAGAGCTCTGTTTCCTAAAGGATGCAGGGAGAAGAGTTTGTGTGCAATAAGGATTTACTTGAGAAACTTGTGTGTCAGCCTTACCATCTCTATTCATTCTATAAACCATCTTAGAACTACAATGAGAAGATTGCATTCAATTTTACAAAGCTGGAAAATCTTTCAGGCTTACAGCTCATAAACAAACATGTTGACACTGGCATTTGTTTATGATTTAGACCAAAATTTAAGTGAAAATTTGTAATGACTGACTTCTTTTGCAATAGAAACTATTTTAAGACCAAGAGCCTGCTAGTGTTTGCAACGAAAATGTGTGCTTATTGTTATCAACTAGATCCAACAGTTACAAACTTGTTTCTTTATTGTCTTGTTTGGTAAACAGGTTTTTCCTCAATTATGATTCTCTAGTCTTTGCTCCAAATTGACATAAAGACTGGGATTAAGGAAAATGATGCTTTGTTTCTAGATGTCCTTTGTATCTCTTTGTGCTTCTATTTTTACCGTATATAAAAAACATTTCAGGTTTTCATGACAGTTAACTAATTTTGAAACTTTTTCAAGGCTCAGACTAAATAAGTGACACACATTTGAAAATTATTTTTATGGGCTTTGCCATTTGGCGTTCTCTTTGATTTTAGCAATTTTCATGAGAGTTTAAAGGTAATAATGCATTTCATGTAATACTCTTAATTATTATTATCTACTATTTATCCAATGATCTCATGATGGCTTATAAACACTAATTAATTGAGATTTACAAAACCCTGTGAAGTTCAAATACAATGGCCAGGTTGTGTTTAACTACTTAATTCTCTAAATGCTGCTTTGAAGTCTTCGAATATTTAACCAGTGATTATAACTGATGTTGCTGTCTGGGAAACATAAAGTAGACTCATTTTTATCTCGTTCCCATGCTTTTCAGAGTTTCAGAAGTTTTTATTCATGATTTCTGGACAGAACCAGAGGAAATTTGACTAAGTAATGTTGACTTTGAGTTGAAACTACATCTTTAAGAGTATTCAGATCAGGGAGAAAGTGATACTGACATTTTCGTTCACCTGCAACTATAGTAATGATACACTTCATTATTCCTGCTGTAGCATTTTCCACAGCAGTCAGCCTGGAAGACTTCAAACTGTGGCCCACAGAGTACACTGATATTGCAAAAAATTTATCATGAGCCTAGCTCCCTCTTTCCCCACATTCTATGATTCTCTTTCTTGACCTTCTGTTCCAAATTAAAAGTACAGAATTGAACTATGGGCTGGTAATCCAGAGGCCGAGAGGCTTGCAAGTATGTGACTTGGAAGGAATGAATTTCACTTTTAAAAAATTGTTTTCTATACACAATTCGGGCAAAATAATACCTATCCTACGTAATATCTAGCTTACTATTTCTCAATATTGTGGCCATTATGAAGTGAAAGTTTATATAATTATTCTTTTTTTTTGGAGTTTCCCTGCTTGGTTCATATCCATTCAACAAATATTTATTCAATGCCCATTATGTGCCATACTCTGATCAAAGGGCTGGGAAAGTAGCAATTAACAAACAAACAAATAAACAAATAATTGTTATTCTCACAGAACATATAGTCTACTGGGCAGGGAAGATAAACAAGTAAATATATATAATGTATTAGATGGGGGTAAGTATTTTAAAGAATCCTGATTCAATACAAGTTCTGCCACTTATGAACTATGTAGCCTTGGGAAAATTATTTGACCTTATTATAACTCAGTTTTCTAATCTGTGAAATGGGAAAAAGAATACTACTTACATTTTAGGGTTGCTTTGAAAATTTATATCGATCTTATTACAAATAGTCCAGTTTGATATGCTAGTAAGATTTAGTGAATTTCAGTAATTCTTAGAATTAAGATTTTTTTTTAATTTAAAATATTTTATTTATTTATTTGACAGAGAGAGAGAGAGGGAACAAGCAGGGGGAGCAGCAAAGGGAGAGGGAGAAGCAGGCTCTCTGCCATGCAGGGAGCCTGATGCGGGGCTTGATACCAGAACTCTGGAATCATGACCTGAGCTGAAGGCAGACGCTCAACCAACTGAGCCACCCAGGTGCCCTTAGAATTGAGATTTAAACCCAGGCAGCCAAACTTAAGATTTCTGCACTTAACTACTGGCCTGCATTACCACCCACTAATAAAAATAGCTAAGGGCTTCACATGTATAATATAATTTAACCCACACAAGAACCCTATAAAATAAGAAACATTAATGTCCCAACTTCACAGGACCCTCCTTTGAGCTCCTGAGCTACCACCACCAGCTCTTCTCAGAAACCTGAGTTCCAGTTCTGTGGCCCTTCTCTTCCAAGCTTTAGACACTAATTACCGCGATCTTTTCTCTTTGTACCCCTTGCCATTGAGGTGATAGGGCATTCTGAAATTGCTAGCTGTATTTTACCTCAGTGTCCTCTTTTCATGTTTTCGATTCTCCAATAACTGTTTAATCAATCCCTCTGAATAAAATTTCTCTTTTGAAAACTGTGGTTTTTGCTTTCCTGCTTTGACTTGGCCTTATTCTGTACTTAGTACCAAATGTGGTCACCCAAAAAACCTCACAAAGATGGGATTTTGGGATTGACTAAGTCATGCCCTTGGCCTTGAATGCCATACTAAGTACACTGCCAGTGAGAAAGGGAATACTAATAATCCATGGCATGCCATACCAAGGGCCATCACAATTATGTTATCCCCTGTGGTTGACTGTGATGAAGTGCTAACTCAAGCAAATGTCCCACACTTTCTCACATAATAGTCCTTTACTTTGATGGCACATGATTTGTTTAACCAATTCCCTATAAATGGGGTAATTTTCAATTTTTCGTTATGATGATACAATAATAAACACAATATGCTATATCCGTATATAGCATATACACGTATCTTTTTGCTTGAGTATGAGTATTAGCATAATACTCATTTAATGATTTAGAATACATCATTAAAAAGTAATGGCTAATAGTATGGAGAAGGTCATTTCTGGCAGTGGAATTGTGGACTGTTTTTATTTTCTCCTTTATAATATTCTGCATTTCTGATTTCCTCTCCAATTAGAATTTTTGTGATAAGAAAAAATGAAGTTGTCCCTGTCCCCCAGTTAATGTTATTAATGTTGCCACTATCACAGCACAAGTGTACTTTGCTGTGATTTAATGAGATTTACAGCAAATGACAACTTATAATAATCAAGAAAAGTCATTAAGTCAGCTGAACTGATTGCTTTGATCCATTTGTTTGATCAATTCTTTCTCCTCAAGGGTGAAAGTAATTTTCAGGTAATCTGAAAGTAACTCATGGAATCATATAATCTCTAGGTTGGAAGGGACTGTGAATGCCCTAAAGAATACCTCCATGTTAATATTAAAATACACATGATATCCATAATTTAATAAGTCACTAAATATTTAATATGTTGAAAATTAGGAAATCCTCAAGGCCCTCTAGTCTTTTCACTCTTTTCTTAGGCAAATTCATCCAAAACAAAGTCTTCAATGATCAACTATCAAGCTAGCATTACTCAAAATTTTATCTGTATTCTAGAATTTTCCTCTGATCTCCAGAAAGGTTTTTAAAAATCAGAAATAGATTTGCACTGTGATGAAAAAGGGCATAGGCTCTATGAATAATAGAACTGGATCAAGATTAGAGGTCTTTACATCACTCTATATCTAGCCCCTGCAGAAGTAGAAAAGGATGCCTCGGTTGGGAGTGGAATGCAGGAGGGAACAGGATAAGATCTTAGATAAGATACAGGCAGATAGATCTCATTGACTCCACTTATAATGTGGTGAGTGTCATGGCATCAAATGGAGAACTCAAGATCATGACATCACCTGACTCATTGATGAACAGCCACAGTGAGCCACCTGAATGCCAAGTCAAAGCATGGAAGCCAGCCAAAGACTGCAGACTAGTGTATCCATTTGAGAAAGCACTGTACATTGCCAAGAGAAATCACATCGGTTGTTTGATTCTTCCTCCCCCTTTACGGAAGTCAAGGGTCCGTAAATACAGCAAATCCGTGGTGAAGGTGGCATGGAAAGACCCAGCACCAGTGCTTTCAGGGTGGTGCCATTAGCGGCAGAATATACAAACAGTGAGAATTATATAAAATCACAGTGGAAAGTAAATCAGGCTCCATATTTTTAAATGAATGAAGTTGGAAAAAGAAAGGAACCTTTCCCCCAAATAATGACGCTATGGTTTAAATGTCATTTTTGCTTTTCAGAAATGACCTGCCAGTACATTATTGACTAACCCTTCTTTTGAAATCTTTGACTCTCTTCACCAATGGCAGACATTCTCTGGTTTTAACTGTTGGGCCTGTAGTTTTGTCGACTAAAGGTCAGCTGGAGAATCTTTGCTTTGGACAAGCTTTGAAAGGATGGACAGACTAAGTTTACCTTATCTGCCTTTTAATCACAAATTATATGCATAAATTTTGAGATCATCAAGAGCATCAGTAGGGCCTCTGGACAAGAGGTAGTCATTTTGCTGTTTTAGAATTTAAAGTAGTTTTCATTAATTTATAATTTATTTATTAAAAAATATATATATATTAGTAATCTCTGCACCCAATGTGGAGCTCAAATTCACAACCCCAAGATCAAGAGTCTAATGCTCTTCCAACTGAATCAGCAGGTGCCCCTCATTAACTTGCAATTTAATTAACGGTATGTATTGCTTGGGTTCAAGGAGTAAAGAGTTAATTTTTTTTCTAGAGTTTTTAAAAATTTTAATTCCAGTTTAGTTAACATACAAAGTTATATTAGTTTCAGGTGTATAATATAGTGATTCAACAATTCTATACATTACTCAGTGCTCATCAAGAGAATTGTACTTTTAATCCCCTCCACCTATTTCACTCATCCCCGCACCTACCTCTCCTCTAGGAATGACCAGTTTGTTCTTAAAGAATTCATTTTTTTTGTATATGTTGTATTGAGGATGAATAGTGAAAGTATGTTTATATGCACATAATTTATAAAAGAAAAAAGAGGTGTGGCTGGAGTTTAAATACCCAAACATCAAGGTATTTGGTAAGATCTGAGTGAATTTTTCATTACTGGAAAAAAATAAATGTTCCATATTTTTATAGTAGTCTGCCTATCTGCATAAACTAACAGCTGTCTGAATTTGCATTATATCAAAGTAATGCATGGTTTTGGAGTCAAGTTTAACTTCTTGTCCTTTTAAAGAGACTAAAAAAAGCCTTGGCAATGTCAAGGCACAGACCTGGGTTCTGGGGACGGAAGTTCCCTTTAAGATGTGTTACAAATTATTTTATGAAATTAGGGAGAGAAATCTTCTTTTATTTATGAACCCCACTGAATAAAAAATTATGATTAGCCAGAACATGAAGGAGAATGCTGAATTGCAGCCATTTGACTCAAGGTAGAAATGATGCTGTAGTTCCTGAGAGCAATAGACTAAGAAGCTTCTTTATGGTGGGCAAAAGAAAAGATACATTTAAAAAAGAAGCATGGTGGGCACGTGGGTGTCTCAGTCAGTTAAGTGGCTGCCTTCGGCCCAGGTCCTGGGATCAAGTCCTGCGTTGGGCTCCCTGCTCCTTGGGGAGCCTGCTTCTCCCTCTCCTTCTGCCTGCTGCTCGTGCTTGTGCTCTCTCTCTCTCTGTCAAATAAATAAATAAAATCTAAAAAAGAAGCAGCATAGTGTGCCATATGTTTGAATTACAGAGTTAACAAAAATTTGAATTTTTCTTATATAAGTAGTCATAAATGTTACAGAAAAAACAGAGAAGCAAAAAGTAAAAACATGCATACATATTGTATATCTTTACACACATAAACACAGATACACAACTTACTCTCAAAAAACGGGATCCAACTGTACATAGTGTGCATTAAATTGTTTTTGCCATTCAAACTTATATCACTGATTTCTTTCTATAATTTAAAATATTCATTTAGAAGATTTGTTTTAAAACTAATTTTATAAAGCAGTGTAACCTTTTTATTTATTATGTAGTGAGGTTTTAAATTAAATTTAAAAAAAATTAACTAAATTGATATAATTTTAAAAAGACTATAATCCATAAGATAGCATTCCCGTAGCTCCTACAGTCCATTCTGCAACATCATTTCAAATGGCTGCAGAGCATCCCAAAACATTGCCACATCATGATTTATCCACTACGGTTGAGCATCATGTTGCTTCAAGCATGCCTTTATCAGGTAAAACCAAGGCAAACAACATCCTTGAAAGCTGATTTTTGAACACATCCATGATTGTTTCTTTGGAGTAATTTCCTGAAAGTTGAATTCTTGGGTGAAAAGTTATATGTATTTTAATAGGTTTTAAAATATAGATTGCCAAACTGTCTCCCAGAAAGTGTTATTTAAAAAATCAGTATATTGTCCCAACAACAATGTTGGAGAGTTTAATTTTACCAAAACATTGCCAAAATTTCACTGAAACTATAAAAAAGATGGAAGTATTTTTTTAGAGCATGATTTTATTTATTATATTTTCGATACAAATGAATTTTTTCTCTTTTCTGTTTATTTTTAAGTTTTTAAAACGTTTTTATTTTAATTCTAGTTAGTTAACATACAGTGTTATATCAGTGCCAGGTGTACAACATAGTAATTCAACAATTCTATATATCACCCAGTGTTCATCATGACCAGTGCACTTTTTAATCCCCATCACCTATTTAACCTGATCCCCCACCGACCTCCCCTCTAGTAACCATCAATTTGTTTTCTATAATTGAGAGCTATTTCTTGATTTCTCTCTGTCCCTTTTGCTTTGCTCATTTGTTTGGTTTCTTAAATTCCACATATGAGTGAAATCATATGGTATTTGTCTTTCTCTGAATGACTTATTTCACTTAGCATTATACTCTCTAACTGCATCCATGTTATTGCAAATGGAAAGATTTCATTCTTTTTATGGCTGAATAATATTCCATTGTGTGTGTGTGTGTGTGTGTGTGTATCATTTCTTAGCCATTCATCAATCAGTGGACACTTGGGCTGCTTCCATATCTTGGCTATTGTAAATAATACTGCTATAAACATAGGGGTGCATATATCCCTTTGAATTAGTGTTTTCGTATTTTGGGGGTAAATACCTAGTAGTGCAATTGCTGGGTCGTAGGGTAGTTCTAGTTTTAACTTCTGAGGAACCTCCATACTGTTTTCCACAGTGACTGAGCCAATTTGCAACGAGTGTTCCTTTTTTTCCACATCTTTGCCAATACCTGTTGTTTCTTACGTTGTTGATTTTAGCCATTCTGACAAGTGTGAGGTGATATCTTATTGTAGTTTTGATTTACATTTCTCTGATGGTAAGTGATGATGAACATCTTTTCATTTGTCTGTTGGCCATCTGTATGCCTTCTTTGGAGAAATGTCTATTCATGTCTTCTGCTCATTTTTTCATTGAATTATTTGTGTTTTGGGTGTTGAGTTGTGTAAGTTCTTTATATTTTTTGGATACTAACCCTTTAGTGGTTATGTCATTTGCAAATATCTTTTTCCATTCAGTAGATTGCCTTTTAGTTTTGTTGATTGTTTAGAAGGATGAAGTATTGACACATGCTACAACAAGGATGAACCATGAAACACTATGCTAAATGAAAGAAGTCAGTCACAAAAGACCACATGTTGTATGAGTCCATTTATATGAAATGCCCTAAATAGGCAAATCCATGGAGAGAGAAAGTAGATTAGGGATTGCCAGGGGCTGGAGGGAACAAGGAATGGAGAGTGATGACTAATAGGCTCATGGTTTCTTTAGGGGACAATGAAAATGTACTAAAATTTGATAGTGGTGATGGTTGCACAATTCTGTGACTATCCTGAAATTACTGAATTGTACCCTTTAACATGGTGACTTTTATTTCAATAAAGCTATTTATTTTTAATTTAAATTCAATTAGCCAACATATAGTACATCATTAGTTTCAAATGTAGAGTTCATCAATTCATCAGTTGCATATAACACCCAGTGCTCATCACATCATGTACCCTCTTTATTTTTTTTAAAGATTTTATTTATTTATCTAACAGAGAGAGACACAGTGAGAGAGGGAACACAAGCAGGGAGAGGGAGAAGCAGGCTTCCCGCTGAGCGGGGAGCCCAACGAGGGGCTCGATCCCAGGACCCTGGGATCATGACCTGAGCCGAAGCAGATGCTTAACAACTGAGCCACCCAGGCGTCCGCATGTACCCTCTTAATGCCTGTCACCCAATTACCCCATCCCCCACCCACCTCCCATCCACTAACCCTCAGTTTTTTTCCTATAGTTGAGTCGCTCGTGGTTTTTCTCCCTCTCTGATTACTACCCGTTCAATTTTCCCTCCCTTCCCCTATGATCCTCTGTGTTGTTTCTTACATTCCACATATGAGTGAAACCATATGATAATTGTCTTTCTCTGATTGACTTACTTCGCTCAGCATAAAACCCTCCAGTTCCATCTATGTCGATGTAAGTGGTAAGTATTCATCCTTTCTGATGGCTGAGTAATATTCCATTGTATATATATGTACACCACATCTTCTTTATCCATTCATCTGTCAATGGACATTTGGGTTCTTTCCATAGTTTGGCTATTGTGGACATCGCTGCTATAAACATTGGGTTGCAGGTGCCCTTTGGATCAATACATTTGTATCTTTGGGGTAAATACCTAGTAGTGCAATTGCTGCATTGTAGGGTAGCTCTATTTTTATTTTATTTATTTATTTTTAAAGATTTTATTTATTTGACAGAGAGAGAGAGACGGCGAGAGAGGGAACACAAGCAGGGGGAATGGGAGAGTGAGAAGCAAGCCTCCTGCTGAGCAGGGAGCCCAATGCGGGGCTCTATCCCAGAACCCTGGGATCATGACCTGAGCCGAAGGCAGATGCTTAACTCACTGAGCCACCCAGGCGCCCAGGGTAGGTCTATTTTTAACTTCTTGAGGAACATCCATACTGTTTTCCGGAGTGGCTGCACCAGCTTGCATTCCCACCAACAGAGTAAAAGGGTTCCCCTTTCTCTGCATCCTTGCCAACATTTGTTGTTTATTGACCCATTAATTTTAAAGCTATTATTTTATTTTTTTTTAATTTTTAAAGATTTTATTTATTTATTTGCCAGAGAAAGAGAGAGAGAGAAAGCACAAGTAGGCAGAGCAGCAGGCAGAGGAAGAAGCAGTTTCCCTACTGAGCAAGGAGCCCGATGCAGGACTCAATCCCAGAACCCTAGGATCATGACCTGAACTGAAGGCAGACACTTAACCGACTGAGCCACCCAGGCATCCCTAAAACTATTATTTAAAAAAATTACTGGAAAACTTGGCCAATGAAGGAAAAATGTGGTAACTGTGGTAACTGGCTTTCAATTAATAGTGATATTGTATTTTTCTTTTTCCATATGTATTGGTCAGTAATATTGTTTGGTGAGTTACTTGTCATGTTCTCATTATTTTCTCTTAAAAAGTATTCATAATTCCCTTAATGATTTGTGTATTTCCTTATCAGGTAGGATAATAATATCTGTCTTTTAATATGGGCGTTTCTAAATACAAAAGAAAAAATTCGTTAAAAAGTACTTATACAATTTTTAAATTTAATATTAAATTTAATAATTTAATATTATGGGCCCCATTAGATCTATTTCATATCAGTGAGGGGTGACAGCAGGGCCTTAATACCTTAGTTTAATTTTAAAATCCCCATAATTTTGATAAATTTTGGGGAAGTGAAAAGCAAAAGATATTGATTCTAGCTAAATTAGTGTTACAGGTAGTCACAGCATGCAATTACTGGCATTTGCTCAACCTCTAAATTAAATAAGATATTAAATGTAGCTTTGGAAGGAACTCAACCTGCTAAGTACCCTAACAGTATTATCAGTTCCTAACACTCTTTGGAAAGTTAGACAATGAAGAAAACAATTGGTGGCTGTAAATAGAAGATGTTATTGGTTATTTTATGATGCAGTGACATTTAATTTCATACTTTAGGGTAAATTAATTAAGGACTGAAATTCATGATTTTATTGCTAAAAAAATATTCATGTGGTGGAGTTTTTTTGAAAAGTGAAAAAAGAAGCATTCTTTCAAAAATACTGTTTTGAAGCACTGAAATCCAAACTTTGTTTTTGTTGATTCTAAAATGCCATTGATTCCAAGAAATATCATTAATGCTTGAGAAGAAAAATTAGCGCTACCACATGAAATGTATATATCATTTATAAAATTCATCACAATTTTAGAAATTGTGAAAGGTATGTCTTAGGATTGTGGATATGTAGGGTTTTCATACTTTTTAAATGTTAAAGAAATGTGAGCATCCAACTGGTAGGACATTTTGGTTCCCTAAATAAACATTACATCCTCTTACCTCTTAGTACATAAATGTTTACTTTCAACAATGGAGCCCAGAAAAATGGCATATTACCTGCAGATGATGGTTGTAACTAAGGAAAGAGTAGAACTATGGAGACCAGATTATAATCTATATTGTGATGTTTACTGTGAACTTTATTATCTGGCCAAACCAATGCTTCCAAATTCAAGCCAAAAACTAATTAAACATAAGTTACTACTTGCAAGTCACTGGGATATAAAGCTGAATAAGATCTTATCCATTGTTTCTGCCCCCAAGGGGCTTTATAAAATTTTTTTCTTTCTTTTTTTCCTTTTTTGTTTAGGAGTTTGGGAGAGACTGGAAAGGTGAGACAAGTACAAGAGTCTGGGGAGACTTGAACTTCCCTTCTTTAAACAGGTGAGAAGAGGGGTGGTTTCTTGATATGATTGAAAGTGGATAAACCTGGGACAGAAGCTCTTGAAAAGTTTGGGAATAAAGAAAGAGCACAGGGGGAGAAGGCAAAATAGAAATTCAAAGAAGAAAAAAGGGCGAATGTTCTATTAGGGAGATGTTGGGGCAGGGGCAATGTGTGGACTTCTGGGTCAGGGGCAGTTCAAAATCTCTGATTCACATGAGAGCAGAGGCAGTCTTTGCAGTGGGAAAGTTAATGGTGCATCACAGCATAAACAAACAACCTTTCAAAGAGTGGGTCACATGTCAAGAAAGCTGAAAAACAAGAGCAGACAGGCTCTGCAGAAAGCCTTGTGGTGATGAAGGGAGCCTGCTTCTTGGAAAGTGGTCAGAATTGTATAGACAGTTTGTAAGTAAACACATTTTTTTCCATGCTCAGTTAAAAACGTGTTTATTTAACACCTCTCATCTAAGGACCTAGGAATGTTTTACTGACATTTACATTCATAGTTTGCTTGTATTCCACGAGACAGGAATAAAATTGGAATGTTTCTGTGATCTGTTCCTTGTCTTGCAGTTCCCCTGAGTTTATTTTCCTCAAAAGAGTGATAACATATAGTTAGGTTAGCAATAGAGAGAATAGAATTTTAGCTTCTTTCTAATCCCAAATTGTATAAAATGTTAGGCCGTGAACAGGTTTGGTGACTATTAGCTTAGTAACAGACTTGTAAAGTGGGGAGAACAGCATTTGTATACACAGGCTCCATAAGGTTATGATGAAATGTAATGAGATCATATCTATACTGTACTTTGCGTTTCTTGGAAGTGGTACAAGGTATTCATGCATAATTACTGCAAGGTTTTATTTTTTTACAAGAATAGAACAAATATGGCATAAAGTAAGGCATGAGTTTCTAAGATAAAAAATTGATCCATTCTCTTTGGAAAAAAAATTTATTCAAGATTTTGTGCATTTCTTCTACCTGTTTGTTTGCTTTTTCTTTTTAATCCTTGTATCTTCTCAGAAGCAACTCTGCTTACAATTAACACTGGAATTTTAACAAATTTCTCAGGAACTGAAATTTGAAAACAAAAGATAGTTAACAATATATATGAGTCTAGAAAGATATATGCAATTTGTTTTTGCTTATGTATAATGTCTAAACTTATTAATACATATATTTATTTCTAATTCCATAAACACTATAAAGAAGAAAAATTGAGATTCAAGGACAGAAAATGACCACGATGGAAGAATACATTTATAATTTTTTAATTAATCAAGTGTCTTTCTTATGAAGAGCCTAATCCCATATAGAAGAAATTTCCCATGTAAAAACACATTCTTGAGCTATCAGGACATATGAAAATAACAGATGGTGCCAGAACAGTGGGAGATAGCAGATGGGATAAAGCAGAGGGAGAGGAGAATAGGAAAGAACAAACATGGGAAACTCAGCTGGTAGCAGGCAGGCAAAGAGGTCCAAGTGCAAGCTGGTAGGAGGCAATGGTGTCTCAAAAACTGACCTCGTGGTCTGGAGCCGAAATATGTAACATGAAGATGGAGTTTGGGTCCAAAGAAGGAAGATAGTTTATTACTTTTCCAGGCAAAGGAGGCTGCAGCAAGCTAATGCCTCCAAGACTACAAGCCCACCCAGGGTAGAAGCTGAGGGTTTTTATGGAAAAATACAGGATCTGGGCAGTTTCAATAGGAATCTGGAATGTGCTGCCCGCTGTGTCGGTCATGTCTTCAAGGCTGTCTCATGACTAGCGCTGTCTCCGGCCATCCAAGTCTCTAAGTATCAACATAGATACTGAGTTCCTGGAACAAAGGATTCTAGAGAAAAACAAGTGAAGGGGAGGGGGAGGCTTCAAGAATGAGGAAGAGAAAAATTTGTTCACTTTTAAGTCAAGCCTTTTGAAGCATTAGTGTGTCCATCTTAATTTCCATCCATTTTTACATTTCTATATCAGTTTCAGTTAAGGACATGGAACTTGAAGGGATTTAAGATACCACTGAGTTCCAATCCTAACTTTTTGTGAGGAAACTGCAGGCCAGAGTTAAGAGATCCACCCAAGTAACAAAGCTTGCTTTGTGCCTCAGTATTGAGTCTTCTAACTCACAGTCCAGCCATTCTCCTACATCACGCAGCTTTCTGCCTGATCTCGGCTTGTAGAGGAACCTTTCCCCACACTAGCATTAAATAACATTCCTGAACTGTGCTCTTTTCTTTTTTCTGAAACAACTGAGAAGGATCACAAGGAAAAATATAAGAAGCTCATAAATAACAAAATCCCAAAGAGGAAAGGGAAATGTCTTATACATCCTCATCTCTCCCACTTACTTCTCTTGTGCTTCATGCTCTAGCCCCTTGGCAATCCCTTATTTTTTAATCTCATCATGTTCTTTCAGTAGGAGGAAGCACTGCATTGTGATTTAGTGTGTGGACCTCATTGCTTGGAATTGAATTCCAGATTCTAGAAATTTCATATGTGATCTTGAACTAGTGCAAAATACCTTTGTTCCTCAATTTTCCCATCTGTAAGATGAGAATGATAAAATAATACTGACCTCCCATAGTAGTTCAACAGGGCTGATGCTTGGAGTGCTCAGTTAAGTATTAAAAATTATTATTATTACTTCAATCTCTATTTCTTTGACCTGCTGTTGCCTCTGCTACAAATGGCTAATTCATTTTTCACATCTCAGCTCCTCTGGAAGCTTTTCCAGACAAGCCAACTTGCATAATTTCTTTTATGCTCCTTTGAGCTTGTACACACTCCATTAGAGCAGTTATACTAAGTGGCATAACACAAAAAATATTAAATTCATAATTTAAAGCCTAAAATGACTTGTAGCCACTTGTGATTAAGGACCTTCAGTGAATTTGGTAGATATGAGTGAGAAAATAAACATCTATGCTATTATTTTCCCTTGTAAGGAAGCTCAGGACAGAAATTTCAAGACCCTTGACATATTATCTGGATTGCTAAAGGTCAGTTGTTTGGCAGGGCTCTTTTTAAATAGTTCCCTGGATTTGCAAATGTAGACCTTGAGATAGCTCATAGTGGTTGTGCTCCTGGAGAGGGGTTGGAGAGTGACATTGCTTTGCTTTTGGTAATCAGATTTGACTATAAGGGGGAAGTTTGTCTTCAAGAATTCAGGATAAGTGGGGGATCAAAGGCTTTTGAGTTTGGAGGTATCTGAGCAATAATACAAAATAAAACACAAACCTAGTGATGTTAACTATTCACATAAATGCTACATATTAGTGAAATGTGCATGTGAATAAAAGAAAAAGATCTGAGTTCTATGGCTGGGTTAGTGAGGTCAAATTCTGTGTCCTGAAATATCACTAACACAACCTGTTGATAAGACAAAGCTGAGTTTATTGCTTACCATAGTAAGGAAGCACACCATTTAAATGGAACTGTTTACCTCTTTATAGAACGGTAAACAAGATAAGAATTTTTTGAGAATTGGAAGTTTAGTTCAGTGTGATAGTGTGCAGAGAATCATTAAAAGATCTATAAATTGAACTCTTCAACCCAAGCAAGTACTCAGAACTAAAGGTTAGTAGGAAACATGTAAGCCACTCCCAGAATCCTTGAAAGACTAGAAGAGACCCAGGGTTGACCAAATGGTATGGGCTTTGAGCCATTTAATCTTCAGCCTTCACCAATACATCTTCTACTTCATCACTGGCCAAGGTCAACAATGAATTTGTAATTACAAGACTCTTTTCAGGGGTCCAATGATTGCTACCCTTATTGTTGTTGCTCCCGAGGTAGTAGAAGATCCATCTTTCACCTGAACTCCTGCTGCCATCCCTCGTTGGGCTCCTCTTTATTTTATTTCATTTTTTTATTATTATATTGTTAGCCCCCATACAGTACATCATTAGTTTTTGATGTAGTGTTCAATGATTCATCAGTTGTGTATAACACCCAGTGCTCATTACAACACGTGCTCCTTATATTCATCACCCAGTTACCCCATCCGCCCACTCTCCTCCCTTCTGTAACCCTCAGTTTGTTTCCCAGAGTCCAGAGTCTCTCATGGTTTGTTTCCCTCTCTGATTTCATTCCATTCAGTTTTCCCTCCCTTCCCCTGTGGTCCCCCATGCTATTCCTTATGTTCCACATATGAGTGAAACCATAAGATAATTGTCTTTCTCTACTTGACTTATTTCACTTAACATAATCCCCTCCAGTTCCATCCATGTTGATGCAAATGGTGGGTATTCATCCTTTCTGATGGCTGAGTAATATTCCATTGTATATATGAACCATAGCAGCAATGTCCACAATAGCCAAACTGTGGAAGGGACCGAGATGTCTTTCAGCAGATGAATCAATAAAGAAGATGTGGTTCATATATACTCTTCCCACTTTTGACCCCCCATTGTCTCAATGGTGTTTATGTTTTGTTTTGTTTTCTGTGTGTTTTGGCCACTCTTTTTCATTTTGAAATTTGACTTCTGCTATTAAGAGACCAGTGTCATGTGTCAGTAACACTTAGCCCCAAGTGCTCATCGTGAGGATCTAGTCTAGGCTACTTGGTTCCTTGCTGAGTATCTTATCCCTGCTTGGACTACAACACTGGCCTAAGAATCAGCTCACTTCTCTGAGGACTTGGCAGGATGCTAAGCTCAAAGCAGTTCTCTTATTTGCCTGCTGGATCCTAATCTGTATATTCCCTGGTTCTAGCTGGGGTCCTGCTTCCAACAAGTGGATCTTTTAAACTCTGATGCTGCAGCTGGTATGACCTCAACTGGTCCACTGCCTAGAGATGTCTGCTGCTGTGGTCTGGTCCCCAGAATAAATCCCCATGGGTACAGATAGCAGACAGAACCAAGGACAAGCTCCCCATGTCTCATTGTACCCTATAGTTATGCTTACTGCATATCCAACACTGGTCCCTTCCTTTTGGGCCATGACACTGACATTTCAAAATGTTTCATAGCCAAGCCTTCCTGCTTACAGCAGGACAACCCTTGGAACCAAGCCAAAACAAAGTAAACAAAACAGAACACCTTCCTTTTTTAGAGATCCAGGAGGTGAAACTGAGAACATGGGCTGTGGAAAAAAAAATCATACATTCACAAAAGAAAACTATACCCTCAAGGCTGGGCTCCTAGAGGAAGCAGATGAGGAGAATAGGACAAAAACGGGAAATAGCTAGAGGAGAAATGGGCAAAAATTCTAGATTTAAATCTTTGAATCTCAGTTTTTTCTTCTGTAGTAATAATATCTGCTATATTTCCCTCACAGGGTAACTGAAAAGAGTGAATGAAAAGATATATGTGAATATCTTGTAGCAGTTATAAATCTCATTCCTAAATATCAGGAGACAAGAAATTCAACTTCACTTTTTTATTGCAAGAACCATTCTCTCTAATAGCAGAAACTTAATTTTGGTCAGTTTGGTGTTCTCCCACCTTCTTGCTTTTGCTTGCACCCGACTTCCTTGGGACTTATGTAATGAAATGCATTTGGTATACGGCTTCTTTGGTTTATTTAACCAACATCCAAAGACTTACACATGCAAGGCACTTAAGCAAATAAAAAAAGATTTGCTCTCTTTCATAAAGAAGTATGGAGTCCAGTACTTTGTTCCTCTTTTTTTTTTTAACTTTAATTTGAATCCTTTTTGATTCATCAAGATACCCACTTTGTCTTGCAGAAAGTTCCCCCATGGTTTATCCTGCAGGCTGTGCACTTCCTAACTCTATCACGTAGAATGTGATTTGCCTGGGACTATAAACCTGACTAGTGCATAACTTTATCACTATATGTGGCCAGTCTGTGGAGGCACATTTTATTTTTTAATGTTCATTACACCCTTTATTCATCCAAACAGAGATGCAATCTTTTGGTATATGAGAGAACCTAACACGTATGTTTACAATTTATTAAGGCTGCCATTGTAGAGAAAGGAATAGGCATTAACAAATAAATTCACTTAGGAATACTCTTTCCAGGCATTTCTCTAATTAGCCGTTCCTGTGGCTAGCTACTAGTTTGTGTTCTGTAGGTGACATTTAATATTCAATAA
The DNA here is from genome assembly GCF_002201575.2 of Neomonachus schauinslandi. Classification (NCBI taxonomy): domain Eukaryota; kingdom Metazoa; phylum Chordata; class Mammalia; order Carnivora; family Phocidae; genus Neomonachus; species Neomonachus schauinslandi. Next base: position 79,208,666 of record NC_058413.1, on the reverse strand, counting down.
ATGCCCTCTGAATGCATAAATGAATAAAAGAATAAAGACAAAAAAGAAGCAATATGAAATTCATATCATTTAACTTTATTTGGTGGTTTAATGGCAACTGCCGGTTTTAAATGATTCATCTTATAGCTACCCCCACCTCCACATTCACCTCCACCTCCATCACTAATGAAAAGTTGGCTCTCTTTCAGAGTATCTGCTCAAAGTTTATTGTCTGAGACTCGGTCATATCCTCTTCCTCTCCTGATCTGTTTTCCAGGCTGGACCACCAGCTTGGAACACTTTCCTGGCTTCTGTTCTCCAGACTGCTTGTTCCACTCTTCAGAGAGCTCTTGGAATTGTGCTGCTCCAGGTGGGTGAAAATGCTGGCAGTGGCGTTCTAGAAAAAGGAGGGTCTGAGTGATTGCCAGGAATGTTTAATTTAGTGCTGAGGTGAGTGGAGACAGGCACCCTGGAGATGTGAAGGGATTGGAGAGTATGAGGGTCAAGGCAGTAAAAGTCCTAAAGCAGAACAAGAGGCTCTATAACTTAGCCCAAAGGTGACCAGTTAAATCATGTGGGTAATTATCTACCTCACCTCTCACAAATGAGAAACAGCATCCTAGCTAGAGCTGTTCTCTCTCTCTCTCTCTTTTTGTCTTTTATTATCCCATTGGCTTTCTAATTAGCATATATGTCACCATTTGGTGATATCTCTAGCAACCCTCCATTCCCTTATGGCTTTGTTCAGTATGCATCCCTGCCATTTTTCATGCTGCTTCATCTACTGAAAACACTCTCTTCTCCCTTCTCCAGTTGCTTAGTTTTCCCCTCCCTTCGAAATTCTTCTCAAGCCTTACTAACTCCCTATATTTTGGTGATCTATTTTCCAGGCTGGGCCATCTGCTCCAAAAACCTTCAAACCAAACAGTCCTCGCCCCTAAAGTACTTCATTATTTAAGTTCTGACACCTATTGTATTGGCTTCCAATTTTTTTAAATAAAAAGTTCTCTCCTTATAACAAGAGTATCATGGGCTTATTTTAGAAAAATTAGAAAATAAAGACAAGTGATAAGAAGAAAATTGAAATCACCTTTAATTTTATTATTTTATGACTTCTCATGTGAAAACTTCTCATGAATTCTTCACAAAATAGTTGCATTTTAAGTATCTTGACTGAAAAAATACATAATGAACACAAACTACTTGATAGCAACAATGCTTTTAAATAAATTTATACTTTCTTGTCATGATGATATTACCCATACTTTTGAAACATAGTAGTGCATATATGACAGAATATCTTGCCTAGGTTATATTTTTATGGCAATATTATTCTCAGGGTCCTCGGTATGTTCTGGATTGACTAGCTTCCTTCTTTTTTATGGAATATAATGTCATTGAGCTAGAGATTTGTAAACTCTAAAGAACTAGACAAGCATTTAAATACACATATTTAGGGCGCCTGGGTGGCTCAGTTGGTTAAGCGACTGCCTTCGGCTCAGGTCATGATCCTGGAGTCCCAGGATCGAGTCCCGCATCGGGCTCCCTGCTCGGCAGGGAGTCTGCTTCTCCCTCTGACCCTCCTCCCTCTCATGCTCTCTGTCTCTCATTCTCTCTGTCTCAAATAAATAAATAAAATCTTTAAAAAAAAAATAAATAAATACACATATTTATATAACATTTGCATAGTCATGCATGTCTACAAATTTTTTGTTTGCTTTTTTGTTTAAGTTTTTATTTAAATTCTAGTTAGTTAACATAGAGTGTAATATTAATTTCAGGAGTAGAATTTAGTGATTTATCATTTATATATAACACCCAGTGTTCATCACAAGTGCCCTCCTTAATACCCATCACTCATTTAGCCCATCCCCTGGCCCACCTCCCTTTCAGCAACCCTAAGTTTGTTCTGTATAGTTAAGAGTCTGTTTTATGGTTTGTGTCTCTCTCTATCTTTCCCCCTATGTTCATCCATTTTGTTCCTTAAATTCCATATAAGAGTGAAATCATATGCTATCCCTATCAAAATACCACCAACATTTTTCACAGAGCTAAAAGAAACAATCCTAAAATTTGTATGGAATCACAAAAGACCCCAAATAGCCAAGGCTATCTTGAAAAAGAAACAAAACAAAACAAAACAAAACTGGAGGCATCACAATTCTGGACTTCAAGTTATATTACAAAGCTGTAGTCACCAACAGTATGATACTGGCACAAAAACTGACACAAAGATCAATGGAACAGAATAGAAAACTCAGAAATGGACCCATAACTACATGGTCAACTAATCTACGACAAAACAGGAAAGAATATTCAATGGGAAAAAGATAGTCTCTTCAACAAGTGGTGTTGGGAAAACTGGACAGCAACACACAGAAGAATGAAACTAGATCACTTTCTTACACCATACACAAAAATAAATAAAAAATGTATGACGACCTAAATGTGAGACAGAAAAAACCATCAAAATCCTAGAGGAAGACACAGTTTGCCTTTGACATTAGTTGTGGCAACTTTTTACTAGACATGTCTCTTGAGGCAAGGGAAACAAAAGCAAAAATGAAGTATTGGGACTTCAAGATAAAAAGCTTCTGCACAATGAAGGAAACAATCAACAAAACTAAAAGGTAACCTACAGAATGGAAGAAGATATTTGCAAATGACATATCTCATAAAAGGTTAGTATCTAAAATCTATGAAGCATTTATCAAACCCAACACTCAAAAACCAAATAATCCAGTTAAAAAATGGTCAGAAGACATGAATAGACATTTTTCCAAAGAAGACATCCAGATGGCTAACAGACACATGAAAAGATGCTCAACATCACTCATTATTAGGGAAATACAAATCAAAACTACAATGAGGTATCACCTCATACCTGTTAGAATGGCTAAAATTAATAACACAGGAAGCAACAGGTGTTGGTGAGGATGTGGAGAAAGGGGAACCCTCTTACACTGTTGGTGGGAATGTAAATTGGTGCAGCCACTGTGGAAAAGAGTATGGAGGTTCCTCAAAAATTAAAAGTAGAACTACCCTATAACCCAGCAATTGCACTACTAGGTATTTACCCAAAGGTTACAAACATACTGATTTGAAGGAGTACATGCACCCTGATGATATAGCAGCATTATCAACAATAGCCAAATTATGGAAAGAGCCCAAATGTCTATTGACTGATGAAAGGATAAAGAAGAAGTGGTATATATATAAAATGGAATATTATTAAGCCATAAAAAAGAATGAAATCTTGACATTTGCAACAATGTGAATGGAGCTAAAGTGTATTATGCTAAGGAAAATAAGTCAGTCAGATAAAGACAAATACTGTATTTACAAATTTTTGATGCTATATTATGTCCTATTTGTTTGATCTGTGTAAAAATCATGGGGCCGGACTACCAGGTTAGTGTTTCCCAGCCGGCCAATGGATGCATTAGAATTAAGTGATTACTGATACTCTGTTGATATTTTTGAATGTCTAGCGATAGAGTACCAGAAGACTCTTTTAAAAAACAAATTAGTGGGGCGCCTGGGTGGCTCAGTTGGTTAAGCGACTGCCTTCGGCTCAGGTCATGATCCCAGGGTCCTGGGATCGAGTCCCACATCGGGCTCCCAGCTCAGCAGGAAGCCTGCTTCTCCCTCTCCCACTCCCCCTGCTTGTGTTCCTGCTCTCGCTGTCTCTGTCTCTGTCAAATAAATAAATAAAATCTTAAAAAAAAAAAAAAACAAATTAGTATTTTATGCAAAGAATGCATTGCATATTAAAAGGTTTCCCTTTGTCCCTGGAAAGCTGTGCAATCCTGCCTAAAATGTCCTTTTGGGTGAGGTTGGGCATACAGACAGAATAATCTCTTCAGGGCAACCCTCTGGGGACAGACTGGGTGATAAGCAGCTGCACCACGTCCAGTCAGTCTGACACATTCGACAGAGCTAAGGTCTCTGGAAAGCTGACACCGTGGCTCTGAAGTTTCTCCTTGAAGTGAAGGGGAGACCCAGTGGAATAGCAAGGTTGGGATTTCAGTGAAAGCACCACCCTGACTTTGGCTTTGGGGACATCATGACCACACTACTAAACCAGTGAATCTATGTGGCCATGTTTGACCACTTTTTGGAGTTATGCAGATTAATTTGAATGCCAGCAGGATAATAGAATAGTTCCAGATACTCAAAGTCTGCCATAATAACAATGTAATGCCTCCCCTTCTAGTGCTTATTGGGTGGTAGATACCAATAAGAATAAGCAAGTAAAAGGGACTCCTGGTGCCTTAGTCCGTTAAGTGTCTGTCTTCAGCTGGGGTCATGATCCCAGGGTCCTGGGGTCTAGTCCCACATCAGGCTCCTTGCTCAGTGGGGAGTCTTCTTCTCTCTCTGCCTGCCACTCCCCCTGCTTGTGCTATCTCTCTCTCTCTGACAAATAAATAAATAAATAAAATCTTAAAAAAAAAAAGAATAAGCAAGTAAGAAAGTCAGAAAAGATGAATGCAAAACAGTGATCCTGGCTCCAGGAAGGTAATTCATAAAAGATATAGTAGAGAGTATAGTCTAATCCCTTATAGAGCTGACTTCTTTCAGATTTTCCCATTGCATAAATTACTCAATAGGATTAAACTAAGAACTTTTAGATTTCTATTAACATATTCAATCTGTGAAGTTACTATTAATATTCTTAGGAAAAATTTACTAAATTGTTAAGTCGTTATGTCAGAAAAAACAATAATAAAACTATTAAAACCCCTTAACATCGTAATAGATAGCCTATACATATGTGTGTGTGTGTATATGTATTATATATATATATATTATATATATATGTATATATAATTTGCTTAGAGGATCTGTTTAATCAGTGTCAGCTAACCTCTTCTAAATATTTTTGGTTTTTGAGGCAAAGCAGGATACAAATGGAAGCTACCAAGAATAAACTATTTTTCCCTGTAGAAAATTCTCCCCTCTTCTCTATCTGGATATTAGTTTGGTTCTCCTGAGTAACTCAGTGTTTCCAAAAATTTGTTCCATAGAATATCAGTTCTACAAGGTGATCTTTTTTTTAAATTTTAATTCCAGTATAGTTAACATATAGTGTTATATTAGCATCAGGTATACAGTATAGTGATTCAAAATTCTGTACATTACTGTACATTATAGTGATTCACAATTCTGGGCATTAGTCAGTGCTCATGATAAGTGTACTCTTTAATCTCCATCACCCATTTCACCAATCCCCCCACCCACCTCCCCTCTGGCAACCATTAGTTGTTCTCTATAGTTAAGAGTCTGTTTTTTGGTTTATCTCTCTCTCTCTTTTTTTTCTTTTCTCTTTTGTTTCACTTCTCAAATTGTACATATTAGTGAAATCATTAGGTATTTGTCTTTCTCTGACTGGCTTATTTTGCTTAATATTATACTCTTTAGTTCCATTCATGTTGTGAAAATGCAAGATTTCATTCTTTTTTTATGGCTGAATAATACTCCAATATATATATATATATATGGATATGTGTCTGGAAGCAAGGTAAATAAAAGCAAAATCCATATATATATATATATATATATACCATGTCTTCATTTTTCCTTCTTTTTATGTGTATGTGAACTTATTTCTTTAACAAATATATATATTATTAAGTTTTTTATTTTAATTCCAGTATAGTTAACATCAGTTTCAGGTGTACAATATGGTGACTCAACAATACTATACATTACTTAGTGGTCATTATGAGAAATGTACTCTTTAATCCCCATCACACGTTATACCCATCCCCCCACCCACCTCCCTTCTGGTAACCATCAGTTTGTTCTCTATAGTAAGTGTCTGTTTCTTTGTCTTTCTCTTCTTTTTCCTTTACTTATTTTTTAAAAATTCCATGTATGAGTGAAATCATATGGTATTTGTCTTTCTGACTTATTTCACTTAACATTATACTCTTTAGCTCCATCCATGTTGTTGCAAATGGCAAGATTTCATTCTGAGTAACATTCCATTGTGTGTGTGTGTATGTGTGTATTTTACATTCATTCATTTATTGATGGGCTGATTCCATAATTTAGCTGTTGTAAATAATGCCACAATGAACACAGGGGTGTATATATCTTTTTGAATTAGTGTTTTCATATTTTTTGGGTAAATACCCAGTGGTGGAATGACTGGATGATAGGGTAACTCTATTTTTAATTTTTTGGGGAACCTCCATACTGTCCATAGTGATTGCACCAATTTGCGTTCCTACCAACAACACATGATAGTTCCTTTTTCTCCACATCCTTGTCAACACTTGTTGTTTCTTGCGTTTTTGATTTTAGCCATTCTGACATGCTATCTCATTATGGTTTTGATTTGCATTTCCTCGATGGTTAGTGATGTCAAGCATCTTTTCATGTGTCTGTTGGCCATCTGTGTGTCTTCTTTGGACAAATGTCTATTCATGTCTTCTGCTCATTTTTAAATTGGATTATTTGTTTTTGGGGTGGTGAATAGTATAAGTTCTTTACATATTTTGGACACTAACCCTTTATCAAATATGTCATTTGCAAATATCTTCTCCCATTCAGCAGGTTGCCTTTTAGTTTTGTTGATTGTTTCCTTCACTGTGCAGAAGCTTTCTATTTTGATGAAGTCTCAGTAGTTTATTTTTGCTTTTATTTACCTTGCTTCCAGACACATATCCAGAAATATGTTCCTATGTCTGATGTTAGAACTCTCTTTTAAGATTTTTATGGTTTTAGTGTCACACTTAGGTCCTTAATCCATTTTGAGTTTATTTTGTGTATGGTGTAAGAAAGTGGTCCAGTGTCATTCTTTTGCATGTAGCTGTCCAGTTTTCTTAGCACCATTTGTTGAAGAGACTAGGCTGTCTTTTTCCCATTGTATATTGTTGCCTCTTTTGTCAAAGATTAATTGACCATAAAAGTGTGGGTTTATTTCTGGGCTCTCTATCCTGCTGGATTGATCTCTGTGTCTATTTCTGCGCCAGTACCATACTGTTTTGATTACTACAGCTTTGTAGTATATCTTGAAATCTGGGACTGTGACACCTCCAGTTTGTTCTTTTTCAAGATTGCTTTGGCTATTTGGGGTCTCTTGTGGTTCCATACCAATTTTAGGATTATTTGTTCTACTTCTGTGAAAAATGCTGTGATATTTTCATAGGGATTGAATTAGGGACTTCATAAGGATTGCATTTCTGTAGATCTCTTTGGGTAGTATGGAGATTTTAACAATATTTATTGTCTCAATCCATGATCATGTAATATCTTTCCATTTGTTTGTGTCATCTTCAATTTCTTTCATCAGTGTTTTATAGTTTTCAGAGTACACGTCTTTCACCTCCTTGATTAAGTTTTTCCTAGGTATTTTATCCTTTTTGATGCAATCGTAAATGGGATTGATTTCTTAATTTCTCTTTCTGCTACTGCATTATTAGTGTATAGAAATGAAACAGTCTCTGTATATTGATTTTGTATCCCGTGACCTTACTGAATTCATTTATCAGTTCTAGTAGTTTTATGGTGTTGTATTTAGGGTTTTCTCTATATAGTATTATGCCATCTGCAAATAGTGAAAGTTTTATTTCTTCCTTACCAGTTTAGATGCCTTTTATTTCTTTTTGTTGTCTGATTGCTGTGGCGAGGACTCCCACTATTATGTTAAATAAGAGTGATGAAAGTGGACATTCTTGTCTTGTTTCTGATCTTACAGGAAAAGCTCTCCATTTTTCACCATGATTTATCCATTGATGTAAGGTGGATGGTTAACGTTCTCTCCTATTATTGATTACTATTGATTACTTCCTTTATGTTTGTTATTAGTTGTTTTATGTATTTGGGTGCTCCCATGATGGGTGCATAAACATTTACAATTATTACATCTTCTTGTTGGATTGTTTCCTTTATGATGTATAGTGTCTTTCTATTTCTGTTGCTATAGTATTTGTTTTAAAGTCTATTTTGTCTTAGGTAAGTATGGCTACCCTGGCTTTCTTTTCACTTCCAGTTGCATGATAAATATTTTCCACCCCTTCACTTTTAATCTGCATTGTCTTTGCTTTTGAAATGAGCCTCTTGTAGGTAGCATATACATAACATAGGTCTTGCTTTTTATCCATTCTGTTACACTTTGTCTTTTGATTGGTGCATTTGGTTCATTTACATTCAGAGTAATTATTGATAAGTATGTAATTATTATTATTTTGTTATTGGTTTTATGGTTGTAATTCTTCTCTGTTTCTTTCTTCTCTTGCTCTTTTCTCTCCTGGTTTGTTGGCTTTCTTTAGTGATATGCTTGAATTACTTTCCTTTTATTTTTTCCATTTCTATTACTGGATTTTGGTTTGTGGTTACCATTCAGTTTGTATATAACATCTTCTACATATAGCAGTTTATAGTAAGTTGATGGTCACTTAAGTTTGAACCCATTCTTTACTCCTCTTCCCTCCAATATTTTATGTATATGGTGTCATACTTTACATTTACTTTGTGAATTCCTTGACTGATTTTTATAGATATACTTAATTTTACTGTTTTTGTGATGCCTACTTTTCGTACTCCTACTTATGATCTTTCCTCTCCAATCAAAAAGTTTTCTTTAACATTTCTTGAAGACTGATTTAGTGGTCATAAATTCCTTTAACTTTTGTCTGTCTTGGAAACTCTTTATCTCTCCTTCTATTCTGAATGGTAGCCTTGCTGGATAGAATACTTTTGGTTGCAGATTTCTTTTCTTTTAGCACTTTGAATATATCATGCCACTTTCTTCCGGTCTGCAAAGTGTCTGTTAAAAAATCAGCTGGTAGCTTTATGGGATTTCCCTTGTATGTAACTGTTTTCTTTTCTCTTGCTGCTTTTAAAATTCTCTCTTTATCATTACCTTTTGCCATTTTAATTACTATGTGTCTTGGTGTGGACTGCCTTGGGCTGATCTAGTTGGAGGCTGTCTGTGCCTCCTGAATCTGGATACTTGTTTCCTTCTCCAATTTGGGAAGTTTTTAGCTATTATTTCTTTGAATACAGTTTCTGCCCCCTTTGTCTCTCTTCTCCTTCTGGGATCTCTATAATATAAACGCTATTATGCTTTTATGGTGTTGCTGAGTTCCCTAAGTCTGTTTTCATTTTTTATTATTATTTTTTCTCTCTCCTGTTCAGCTTGATTGCTTTTCATTACTCTATCTTCCAGGTCACTGATCCATTCTTCTGCTTCTCCTTGTCTACTATTTATCTCATCTAGTGTATTTTTAATTTCAGTTATTGAGTTCTTATCTCTGATTGGTTCTTCTTAATGCTTTCTAAGTCTTTGTTGATGGTCTCACTGTCGTCCTTCACTCTTCTCAAGTCCAGTGAGTATCTTTATGAACATGACTTTAAATTTTCTATCAGGCATATTACTTATTTCCTTTTTTTTTTTTTTTTTTAGCTTTCTTGCTGTGATTTTGTCCTGTTCTTTATTTGGAACATATTCCTGTCCCCTCATTTTGTCTAACTCTGTGTCTGTTTCTATGTGTTAGGAAATCAGCTACATCTCTTGCTCTTGAAAGTGGTAGCCTTCTGAAGAAGAGGTCCTGTAGTGCCTTATAGTGCAATGTCCCCTGTTCACCGGAACTTGGTGCTTCATGGGTGTCTGTGTGTGTTGTGTGTGCCCTACTATTGTGGCTGAGCTGCTTTTGCCTTCAGTCCAGTCATCTGTAATGGCTCTTTTTGCCTGTTGTGGGCAGTGTTTGATATCTGTGTTGTTAGTGAGCTAGTCTGGAGCCACCTTGGGCTTGAGTTGAGTCAGACCAGGTGTTTACCAGAAATGAAGTAGCACCAAAACTACAGGGCACTTTCACCATGTTGTCCCCTGAGAAGCTTTCATTGGTGGGTAGGGCCTGCATTCAGACCAGATGTCTGCCCCCAGCCCACTCCTGGGGCTACAGTGGGGCTGGTGTTTGTGGTTATCTCCCCCTACCCCAGGGGTGGGAATGCCTTTGGAGTGGTTCTAGGCCCCTGTTGGAGCTGCTTGTACACTGCCAGGCTATGGCACTGCTTTGGATGGGCTCTTGCCATAGGCATATTGGAGGGAGCAGGTCTGCAAGAGAATGTGGATGCAGGTTGCATGGTGTTAGCATGGTTTGTGCCAGTCTGTTGTGGGAGGGGGACCTGGAACTGCTTTAGAAAACTCTTGCCACAGGGGTGGCGGGGGCAAATCCCCAGGACAGTGTGTGGATGTTTTGTATGGTATTAGCAAGTTTTGCATGGGTCTATTGTGGGAGGAGACTTTGGGGTGTGGGGAGGCCTGGCTGGAGGGTATGCATCTGCAAGGGAACATGAGGGTGGGGTGTGCAGTTACCAAGCTAGGTGGAGAGCGTTTGCATTACAACTGTTATCCAATGAAACCAATATATTCATAACCAAAGCTAGTATTTTTACCACTCTGAATCAGTCTCCACTTTCCCAACTCAATTTTTCCACTGTACTTGGAATCATCCGTGTTCCTTCCTTTCACACTCACTTACTTCTAAGCAATGTGTCTTTCACATTTTACCCTTATTTTCCATTCCCATTGCCACAGCCTTAGTTCAAACATTCATGACCTCATACCTAAATAATCATGATAGTTTCTGTGTATAATTTTTATTTTATTTTAAAGATATATATATATATTTTAAAGATTTTATTTATTTATTTGAGACAGAGAGAATGAGAGACAGAGAGCATGAGAGGGAGGAGGGTCAGAGGGAGAAGCAGACTCCCTGCCGAGCAGGGAGCCCGATGCGGGACTTGATCCCGGGACTCCAGGATCATGACCTGAGCCGAAGGCAGTCGCTTAACCAACTGAGCCACCCAGGCGCCCTAAAGATATATTTTTATAAATAATTAAAATTGTTTATAAAAAAATAGAAAATATAGTTAAGCAAAAACAAATAAACCAAAAATAACCCTGAAATCTCATTGCCCAGAGATGACAATATTTGTTAAACCTTTTGGTTAGTCTTACTTCAGGTATTATGAGTGTGTGTGTGTGTGTGTGTGTGTATGAGCAATAGAGAGGAAATATCAATCATATATAAAATATGATCTACATACAATAACACTATCATTCATTCAGGTATTATGGTAAGGACTCTGCATATATCATCTACTTAAATATTCACAAAATTTTATGAGGTAAATATGATTATCTTCATTTTACAGATAAATAAACTGGAGCTTAGAGTCTCACAATGTAACATAGCTAGTTAAGTGGAGGAACCTAGGAAGACTGATGGATCCCAAAGTCTATGCCTTTACCCCATAACAGAACCATGAGATCATGTGGTACATACTCTTATTAACCACCTTTTTAATTTAATAATATAATGCAACTATTTTTATGTTAAACATGTATTTTATAAGCATGGGATCATAGTATGCATATATCTAACTAAAAATTTAATAATATAAATATTTTTCATGTAAAATATACATTTAAAAATTTTAACATAATATTCCATTGGATAGCTGTAGCTTTCTTCATTTATCAAATTTCTCTTTGACAGATATTTAATTGTTTCCAAATTTTTACTATGAGAAACAAATTTAAATAAATGCTTGTGTACATACATCTTTATGGGTGATGGAATTATAAGTATATTTTATGCTTATGTGAAATTTTAAATATTGAACACATATATACAATCCACATACATAGTGTGGGATGGTGCCAAAGTGGAAAGAAAATGAGGGTAAGCCATGTCTATGGGCCTGATTGGGGGAGCCAGGGTCCAGGTCTCATGCTGCTGTACTACAGCATGGACCAAGAGGAGTGTGAGAATTCTAAATTCAATTTGGATTTTAGGTCCCTATGCAGTTATATTTTTAAGAGTTTTAAGAAAGAAGAAGAAAGAAAACAATTCAAGCCTAGTGGTTGCCTAATCTATGCTTGAACAGTTTAAAAAGAGGGAGCTTATTAGTTTTCCAGAACTCCCAACTTTGTTCCTGTCTGCCCTTACCATATTTGGGGCCCAGGTCAAGAAGCCTATGTACCATGTGCCTAAATATTTAAAATAAATTCTTCAAGCTAAAAAAAAGTTTTTTTTTTTTTTTCCTACTCTTGGCACCATCCCATCCTATGAGGAACCACACAGGTATGTGTGTAGACATTTCAGCCCACAGGTGTGAAGTCTGCATATTTCCCTCTGGACCCCAGGCTTAGATGCACACACTGGCATATAAGAAAAGAAACTCTTAGAAAAGCTGTGGGGATACATATAAGGATGAGGACCTAAAATGATGTGTCAGGAGGCAGAACTTGACCCTGTAAGTAGTGGAGAATTACTAAAAGTTTTTGAGCATGGAAATGACATAGTTAATTAGATCTGTATTTTAGGCAGCCAGCTTCAGTAGCAAAATTGAAGGTGAATTGTAGGTGGTTGTAGACCAGCAAAGAAACTGAATATTTCTTCAAATTTTGTGCCTTTAAACTTTTCCTCACAATGTTCCCTCACAGTACTGGGATGGAAATTATTAGTTCCCAGGCAGTCTGTAATAAACTGTGGAAAGAGAAATGGTGACTTTAATATTGGCTCCTAGGTCTACCCTTATACAGCATATATGGCAGAGGATGCATAGCAGTATCACTGAAGACACCTGCCTTCAGAAAGATGTCCAGGGGCCCCTGGGTGCCTCAGTCCTTAAGCGTCTGCCTCCAGCTCAGGTCATGATCCCAGGGTCCTGGGATCGAGCCCCGCATTGGGCTCCCTGCTCAGGGGGAATCCTGCTTCTCCCTCTCCCACTCCCCTCTGCTTGTGTTGCCTCTCTCACTGTGTCTCTCTCTGTCAAATAAATAAAATCTTAAAAAAAACCCAAAACCTTAAAAAAAAAAAAAAAAAAAAAAAAAGATGTCCAGGCTTCTTATTGTAGAACCCATACAATGTCTTAAAAGATTTTTGGTTTTAAGGAGTCTTGCCAAATATGTTCATTGGCAAATGTGTGTGTGTGTGTGTGTGTGTGTGTGAGAGAGAGAGAGAGAGACATTGAGTATACAGATATTGAAAATGTGAACCCTGTTTGTTGTTTACAGTACCTAGAGAGGGGCAGGGAGTGAACAGTCCCCTGTATATCTCTGTGTCCTGAAGGAGTTGATAGAAAGCAGAGAGAAAGATATAGTTAGTTCCTTTGAGATCTAAATTGGGAATCTGAAGAGCATTGGAAAACAAAAATCTGTGTACATACGGGGAAAATGAAGTATCTAATGATTATATTGTATTACTCTGGAATAATTTTGGACTTTAAAAAGTGCGTATTATTTATAAGGAATACTATAATTATAAACTTTCAATGAAATACATTATTTCCTGGACTATCTGTAGTAGCCCCTTTGAGGCCATCTGTGGAAGGTCAAATTATTGATCTAATTTTGGTTTGTTGGTCACAGTACAGAGATGAGGGTTGGTGGTAGACATCACTGCTATCAAATATAAATAGTCACATGCTGTGAGAAAATGTCTTGGCATTTAAGGGTGAAGTTTAGATATTGCATATAAAGCTTTTCAATTTAAAAAAGGCATATGATTGAGATTTGTTGTCTTATTTACTTACTTTGTGAAATTGAATGCAGAGCTATTGAAGATTTAGGTATCCTTCAAACTCTATTCTTATACTTTATAACCTAAGCAACACCATTTCCTTTCTTCCTTGCTCTAATTGTCCAGTCCTTCACTCTGCCTCACAGCTTTTCCTGCTGACCTCTCCCTCATGCCTCTCTGCCCTCTATGTTTGTCATGTTTCCTGCCTGCTCACAAAGGAAGACCAATAAAGCAGAAAGCTGACAGTCAAGAGACTTGGGTTTTTATAATTTCAGCTCTGTCACTAACAGCTGCATAACTTTGGGCAAGTCCTTTACCTTCCCTACTCTAAGTTTTCTTCATTACTACAATGTGGAGTAGGAAATAGATGATCTCCATGGTACTCTTCAACTCTGACATTTGTGTCTCTAACAAACATGGAATGTAATTATTATAATCACAGTAGTGAGAGAGGTAATTAAAGGTAAACTGGCCCAAAATATGAAGTGCATTTGTGGTAATACTACAGTGACATCATGAATTTTGTAGAACTCTCCATGAGAATAAGTTTTCTTATATTTTTATGAGTTTTTTTTTCTTCCCATCACCTCCAAAACTGTCATGTAGCAATTTACTCATTTTATTCTTTAATCACTATGCAGTACTATATTCAGATTTAAGAATGCTCTCACCACAAATGATATATGCTAACAGTTCTTGTGGAAGAATAGTCTGAGATCTAGTTGATATTGCAATTACTAAATCCCCATGGACAAGGTCCAAGAGAGATTTACTCTATATCAGATTCTGTTCTACATAAAATAATGAGTCAAAAGCAGTTATCCCAAAATCTAACATTTAGCAGGGCATATATTACTGCAAAGAAAATTGAGATTTGGAAGCTGAGACCTGGGTTTCAGTCCTGGATTCAACAATTCATAGTTAGTCCCCAAGTCCAATTGGGTCCAATTGACTCAAAATCTTAACATTGCATTTACTGTCTTCCTAGAAAATATTCTTTTTTTTTTTTTTTTTAAAGATTTTATTTATCTATTTGACAGAGAGAGACACAGCGAGAGAGGGAACACAAGCAGGGGGAGTGGGAGAAGGAGAAGCAGGCTTCCCGCGGAGCAGGGAGCCCGATGCGGGGCTCGATCCCAGGACCCTGGGATCATGACCTGAGCCGAAGGCAGACGCTTAACGACTGAGCCACCCAGGCGCCCCCCTAGAAAATATTCTTGCAAGAAAGTGTGATGTAATTTCTAGCCAAGAAATACAGTAATAGCAGTATTCATGAAAAGCAAGAGGTATTTTAGAAAGTTATTAAGCAAAACTTCATAGAATAATTGGATTTGTGATCAAGGGAATTATATTTGACAAATACAACTGCTGGTTAAAGTTAGATTCAGGGGCACCTGGGTAGCTAAGTTAGTTAAGGATCTGCCTTTGGCTCAGGTCATGATCCCAGAGTCCTGGGATTGAGCCCTGCCGTGTTGGGCTTCCTGCTCAGCGGGGAGTCTGCTTCTCCCTCTCCATCTGCCCCTCCCCTGCTTATGTTCTGTCTTGCTCTCTGTCTCTCTCAAATAAAATAAATAAAATCTTTTTAAAAAGTTAGATTTAGGCAAGAATGCCTGGGAGCAGCAATAAAGTCTGAAGTTATTTGAGGGACGTTAAGAGAGGAGTAACGAGAATAGTAGTAGAGTATATGACTTTGAGGGGGGTAGCAAAAATTTTTTGTGGACACATTTTTTTTTTTATTCATGAGAGAGAAAGGCAGAGGGAGAAGCAGGCTCCCAAGGAGCAGGGAGCCCGATGCGGGACTCGATCCCAGGACCCTGAGATCATGACCTGAGCCGAAGGCAGACGCTTAACCATCTGAGCCACCCAGGTGCCCTGTGGACACATTTGATAGGAAATTGAAAATAAAGTCTGTAGGTACAGGTTTAGGTGTGACTTGTGCAGAAGTTATAAATGAAGCCTTATTAGGAGATCTCCAAGACAGAAGGTATGGAGTACAGATTTTTAGATGGTGGGAATGAGAATTTCTTGGAATTGTTGACCCTGATCTTAGAGATCCTGATTCAGTGGGTTTAGGATGGGGCCTAGAAATACATATATTCCACTATCATCCCCAAAATTCTGATGTAAGTAGTCTGTGTCCTACACTTTAGGACAGTGGTTCTCAAACTTTAACATGCATCAGAATTACCTGGAGGGTTTATTAAGGCACAGATTGCTGGGCCTCACCCCCAAGGTTTCTGATGTAGCAAATTGTGGGGCCCGGAATTTTACCATTCTAACAAGGCAAATAGTGATGCTGTTAGTTTGGTGACCACACTTTGAGAACACATTCCTTAGGACACTGATTTCAGTGGCATAGAGGCACTAGAATAGATCAAGAACAGACTTCTGGAGGATAATCCCATTCAGCGGCAGCAGAAAGAGGAAGAACCAGTGAAGAAACTAGAGAAGCAATAAAAAATGTAAAAGAAGAATTAGTATGGTGACATCAATGAAGAGGATTAAACGTGTTTAAACAAGGTTGGTGGTTTTTTTTTTTTTTTTTGTATTATAATAGGCAAAAAGAAAAAAAAAAAGTCACCTGTTATCACTCCCAGAGTGAAATAAGGATAGTAATATTACTCTTATAGACTCGTTAAATAATTGAAATACAATGTCTAAACTGTTATTAAAGTCTTTAGTAAGCATCTAATATATATCATTAGTATTATTATTTTATTGACAAGAGTCACAAAATTAGTAAGTAGTAGAGACAGGGCTTTTTGTCACTATTTCAAGTTCTGAAAGCAAAGAGGACTTAAAGGAGAAAGAGCTATCAACGATACTTAGGGTTGGTCCCCAATCACAGATTGAAGTAAGACAAAGAAAAGAAGCCATTGGATTTGATGTTAATTAGGGATAGAATAATTAGGGCAGAATCAGATTGTAAGAGGAATTGGAGATCGAATGTACGCAACAAGTGTGTATTCATTTGAAAAACTTGGCAATAAAAGAAAGATGAGAAAAGATGGTAGAGAAAGCAGCAGGTTAAAGCCTTTTTGTTTTTCCTGGGTTGGAGAAAAATGGTGCATCTTCATAAATCCAGAGAAAAGTACCACAGGGGTAAGCTGACTGGAAGATGCAAATGAACAAGGGAATAATAAAGGGAGCTGCGGTCTGGAGCAGGATAAAGTAAGGAAGATCAGTCACAAGAGGGGTGAGCCTTTGAAATGGGGGCAATATCGACTTGATAGGATGTCAAAAAAAGGATAAGTAAAGATCAGAGGTTTGTTGAAATAAAGAGAGGGGAGAAAACTTCAATAGCTTATTCCATTGAGAAGTCCTTGCTTTCTTGCCTTTCTCTGGCACACCTGCCCTGCAAAATCCCATTACATGTTTGCTCAGCTCCTATACATGTCTGTTGAGTACAGCAAAATAACTAAAACCTTTTCAGAATAAAGGTAGTCAGCCCCATATATTGTCCTATTTTTTTCTGCTAAGCTCCTCTCACATTTCCTATGTTCCCAAAACCTATTTTTTAAATTGTCTGGAGTCTCCTTGGGGCTCCTCTTCCACTACATCTCCCTCATACTCTCAGCAGGTATCTGTCCTTCTCTTTCAAGGTCTTAAATCTTGATCCTTTCATTTGACAGTGTATAGAATAATTAATCGGTTCCCTGTCTTTCTCCAAAAGTGAACACTGAGGTTGTTTTTAGTATGATCATGAACTCACGGATTTAAAAATTACGTTTTAATCTACTGACATTATTATTCTTTTTGATGTTCAAATTATTCCATCCCTGACCAGTAGGAAATGCTTCAGATTAGACTTTTATCTTGCTGGTACAAGCCCAGTAATCACTAGTAGTTGTTTTGTTCTCCAGTGTTAGAAACTTTCTAGGTCCATGTTGTACATATCTTGTATGAGTCCAGGATCAGCCATTTACACAAGAAGTTTTATTTTTATTTTTAAGTTTTTTTGGAGATCACAAGCTAGGAATTACAGGATGTTCAGAAGCGCAGAGGTTTTTTTTGTTTGTTTGTTTTGAATTCTACTTTGAAGCATTCTCCTTTGGTTTCCAATATATCACTCTTCTCAAAATTTTCCCTAACTTACCTGGATGTTTCTTCCAAGTCTTTGTAAGTATTGATTTCTGCCACAATCTCAATATAGACACTCTCTCTGGGTGATCATACCTATTCCTCTAGAATAAACTGTACCCATGTGCCCATATCTCTCAATCTGAGCTACTAATAGGGGGTCTCTCTTATAAACTCTATATTCCTCATCACATTTCTTAGTTATAATTGCTATCTGCAGTTTTTCCCATCTATCTGGAATTTATTACAAATGTATTAAATTGTAGAATGAATAAGTGGATAAAGCTTAATAAATTAATATGTTTTTTCCTCAATTTCTTGATAGAGGAATTAGATCAAGTATTGGGAATGAAAGGAGGGGTAAGTCTTTATCTTATCCTTGAAGGTAGGGAATAGTTAGCATAATTATTGTAGTTACAGTGCTGGGAAATTCAGTAAAGAAAATCTAGAAATGATTTGGCAAGCTATTTGAGTCTTGTGTAAATATTAAACTTTAGTGTTGACAATAACAAGAACACATACTATTTAGAGGTTAAAGCCTAAGCAGTAGAGATTGATGTGGAGAAATTCTACTAATTTGCCTGTGTTCCTAAAAGTGTACTGAGTTCATTTTTACATTTCTGTAATGTGAGATTTGGAAACTTGTGAAAAGAAATTAAAAAACACTCTGTTTTCACATATGGGTGATAGTATGTTGATAATGTAATTATTTGGTTTTCCTCGACTAACTACACAAAAGAGTTTGTTTGGATTTTTCCAGCACTTAATGATCTTGTTCTTACTGTCATTTGGCCTTCATTGTTTCTGATGAGAAATTAGTGGGTATGCAAATTGTTGTCCCCTAAATGTAATCTATAATTTTTTCTCTAGATACTTTCATATATTCTCTTTAGTTTTGATTTTTTTAAAAAATTCAGCAGTTTGTCTATGATGCATCTAAGCATATGGTTTTTTTCTTTGTACTTATTCTACTTGGGGCTCAATGAAGTTCCTGAATTTATAAATGTATATCATTTACAAAATTTGAGAATTTTAAAGCTATTAGTTCTTCAAATATTTTTCTCTGCCCTTTTCTTTCTTCTTCTGGGACTTCAATTACTCATATGTTAGATCCTTTGTTATTTTCCCACAGATCCCTGTTCATTTGGTTTCATTCTTTTTTTCTCCTTCTTATTAAGATTGGATACTTTTTACTGGGTGAAGAGAGACATGGTCTTGTTATCACTGATTGATGGTGAAAGTCCTGACCCTCCATTAGACCCCCTCTGACACCACTCCAATAAGGAGGGGAAGAGGTGCCTTGTTTCCTCTGGGTGGGTGTGGAAGATCAGACTTCTCACATTGTCACTATTGTAATTGGTGTGCCTTCTTATCTCCATCTTCCAGGGTCTTCTTATATGTCTTTTATATATAATATCCAGAGTTTTTATTTTTATTTATTTTTATTTTTATTTTTATTTTTTTTAAAGATTTTATTTATTTATTTGAGAGAGAGAGAATGAGAGAGAGAGAACACCTGAGAGGGGATAGGGTCAGAGGACGAAGCAGACTCCCTGCCGAGCAGGAAGCCCGATGCGGAACTCGATCCAGGGACTCCAGGATCATGACCTGAGCCGAAGGCAGTCGCTTAACCAACTGAGCCACCCAGGCGCCCATATCCAGAGTTTTTAGCTGTACTTAGTGGAAAGAATAGGGAAATATACATGTACTTCATTTTTGTGGAAGCTGAAGTCTAAGAATTTTCTAATTCAGTTTTTGAATAGGTAGTACATTTACATGGTATGAATCCCATCAAAATATAACAAATTACATAGTGAAAAGACCCTCTTTCTTGTTCATCTTCTGCCGTATTTCTACTCTGCTCTTACCCACAGTTTCTTTTCAGAGTTTCTTTATGCATATTTAAGAAAAAGATAAAGATTATTTTACTCTTCCTTTTTGCATAAAAGGTGGCTTAATATATACACTGTACTGATCCTTCTTTCCTTCTCTCCATTTAGCTATATATTTTAGAGACTTTTTCATGTCAAGGACATAAAGAGCTTTTTTGTTCTTTTTTATAGTTTCATAGATTTCAATTGTATGTATAAAAGACAGCATTTTAGTGGTATTTTCTGAACTGCATTGATAAATTGTGAATTTTCTCAGGACTATTAATTTATTTTTATAATATATAACCTATTAGTGTTTATTCTTAGTTAAACTGTCAGATGTTTGGGGAAACTTGGAGCTAGATCGTGTGTTTTTCTTTCTAGAATTGTTTATATGTAATATGTTTATTTTTAAGATAAAGAACATTTGTCATTTTCTTTTTTGTATATTGTATTTTCCAGATGATCTCAGGGATTCCATGATTCTGACATCTTAGGAGAGAAAGAAAAATGCCAAGTTTAATTATGAAAGTTACAGAAGTGTTTAGTGTTTTTAATTACAAGAAACAGCTATGCAAGAAGCTTTGAGATATTCTCCTTCCACTTGCAGAAAATGCCGGTAAAGATATGCTTTCTCTAGATTGTTGCCCTAATACATCTCTCTTCCCTGTTCCAAGGGCATGTATCATGGAGCCTGCAGTCAAGTGTACTCCATCTAAACCAATACTGTGAATTGTCAGAGATTTTTGGCAAAAAAATGTTTTACAAGATTTGCTAGCCCTCATGAAGTAATTCCACCTAACCTGATGATAAGAAATTGGAAGCTTTTGGTTAAAACAGAGAAAACAGTTCACTTGCCACAGATAAGAAAATTGCAAAGAAACAAAAAGATGTTTCAAGAGAGTTTTGTTTGTTTTTGTTTTTGATTTTTCCCTTTTTTTTTTCCAGAAAATAAGAGCTCTGTTTCTAATTTCCTTGGCATTATTCTCATAGCCTTTATCATGATTTCTGTATGTGAGGCTTACCACCTGATGCAAGAAGGAAGGAATAATGATTGTAATGTTTCCTTCTATTTGTACATGTAGCCATAAGGAGTTAATGGTGTAACTGAAGGTAGCTGCATCAGAGTATAAGAATTTGGTTTATTTTAATGCATCAAAGTGTTAGGTCCAATGGCCAGGACAGGGTATGGCACAAAGTAGCCATTCAGTGAAACATTCATAAATAAATAATGTCAAGGAAATTAAGCAAGCTGCTTTGAGAGTCTCAACTTGTTAGATGTGTCAAGGCACTTGAGGCCGACATGACATACATCCTTTCTTCACTTTTTGTTTTTATTAATGAGATCAAGATTTTTGCTGAGGGAAAGTGATCCTATCCCATCTCAGGGTTAAATCATAATTAGCCTAAGCTAGTACCTTGCCAATGTTTGTCTTAGTGATGGGCATGTGATACAATTTTGGCCAGTAAAATATAAAAATATAAATATATAAATACATAAAAATATAAAAAAGAGTTTTATTTATGATTTAATTTTTTTATAAAAGCTTTCCTCACATAAAAGAAAATGCCATTAGGAAGAACCAGGCTTTTCCACTCCTGGAAATGGTGCAGCTATTTTGTCTGAGCTTGACTGAGGAAAAGCCATTCTCTGAGTATGGCAAAGTTGAAAATAGGAAGAATTCAAGTCTCTGATATACTATCAAGCCCAGAATTTACCAACTCTGGAACCCTGTTATGTAACAAACAATAATGAATTCCCCATATTGTTTAAGTTACTGTGATTTGAGTTTTCTTATATTTGCAACCAAAAGCATCCTGACACGATAATCTTCATACACTACATTTTGAAAATAAGAGCACTGATAATTCACTGGTAAGAGTGTACATATTCAAACACACATTGATCATGCAGGTTTGAACAAATAGCAGTAAGAAACTATATTTAGGGGTCCCCCTGGGTGGCTCAGTCAGTCAAGCATCTGACTTCGGCTCAGGTCATGATCTTGGGCTTCTGGGATCGAGCCCCACATTGGGCTTGGTGCTCAGTGGGAAGTCTGCCTGTCCATCTCCCTCTCCCTCTGCCCCGCCCCCCCACTCATACTCTCCCTCTCTTTCTCAAGTAAATAAGTAAAATCTTAAAAAAATATATAAATGAGATCTAAGCATGTTTGTAGACTGAGAGGAAGTAAAGAGAAAGAGATTGGAGATCAAAGAATCATCAGAACAATTAAAGAAACAACGGCCCAAAAGAGCTAGGAAGAAATGGACATGATGATAAAAACGGTGAGTTTAGTTTTGGGAACAATGACTATGAATGAATCCTTTTCTCTAAGACAGGAGGGAAGAAAAAGATCATGTGAGAAGAATAAAAGGAATTTTGTATGGAAAGGAGAGTGTGATTATAGAGGAGTCTTGAGGTGGAGCAACAAGAAGTCAAAGCAGTTCATGTGAATAGTGTCCCATCTCCTGAGGACAACTCTTCATACTCATGGGACTGTTTTGGTCTAGCAGTTGTGGGGATATAACTGCGAGTCAGGGGGTGATGACTGACAGCATCATGAAGCATGTATAAGGGCTCATTTGGGATCAGATAGCGTGA
Organism: Neomonachus schauinslandi; assembly: GCF_002201575.2. Classification (NCBI taxonomy): domain Eukaryota; kingdom Metazoa; phylum Chordata; class Mammalia; order Carnivora; family Phocidae; genus Neomonachus; species Neomonachus schauinslandi. Next base: position 79,186,590 of record NC_058413.1, on the reverse strand, counting down.
ATTCATACAAGACCTCTTAGCACAATTTCAAAAACATTTTCAGGGTTTAGCTGCCTGATAGAGCCCCTAAAGGAAGACTAGGGGAAAATCAAGAAAGGGATCTGACAGTAGTCTCCTTACCTCCCATTTCTTATGTTCTGCATCCCCTCTACATAATGTCTGTTTCTCAACTCATTCACATTTTTCAGGCTTAGCAGCAGCTATGTATCTACAGGCAGAGTGCTGACCATTATAGCATATCTGTGAAAGAAATGGAGAAGCTGAGAGGTAGTAGGTGAGCCAGGACAGTACCAGATAAAGAATCTTCTACAACCCACCCACATTAGTGGCTGCTGTTTTCTGAATGGAATTGCTGTTTCAATTCTTTTGGTTTTTCTTCCCTCTGCACCTTTGTTCATGCCTCTCCCAGAATTTCCTTCCTTTTACCATCTGAATATACAACAGTTAAGATACACCTCGAATACTCCCTCTTAGACGCCTTCTCTGGTCACTTCACCTGGAATAGATCTCTCTCATTTCTGTCTCTGGTAAATGCAAAACTTTTATGGACTTCATCATGTTTTATGTTATTTCACTGGTTGTCTACCATTCTCATTTAGTTTGGTGGTCCTTGGGCATAACAACCGTATTTGAAATTTCTTTGTGTCTTAGAACAAACACTGTCATTAGTAAATGCTCAATAATATTTGATTAAAAAAATACAAAATAAACAATGGAGTGTTACCAAGTGATAACTATCTTTGAGAGGAAATGGCATGGTAAAACACATATGAGTCCAAAGTTAGGCAGCCCTGAATTTAAATCACAGTTTGTAATCACACTACTAGCTGTGTGATCTTAGACTAGCTACATAATCTCTCTGTGCTTACATTTCCTTGATCATAAAATGGGGATAATAACTATTTTTCAGACTTTTTAGGAAAATTAGAAATGGTGTAGTCACCTAGCAAAAAGCTTGGCATATAGCAAATACTCAATAAGTATTTTATAATAGTATAATACTCAGTAGCTATTTTATAAAAGTAGCTTTTTATAAAAGTATATTTTTTATAAAAGTATAATACTCAGTAGCTATTTTTATTTGCTTTGTCTTCTGTACTTCTATCTACAATTTAAGTAACAGAGTTGCAAAGACCCAAATATACACTATATGGCTTAAATAGTAATGAGAGGAGGCCAGAAACAAACTATTGACATATTTTAAACTGAACTGAAAGAAACCCAAAACACTCTGTTTATAATCTGGACTTGGATCCAGTAAGCAACTGACCACAGCTGCTGGATGGATGTACCATAAGGACGTCAGGTGCTCACTGCTCAGTGCTAGTGTTTATCAAGGGGTCTACACTAACCACTCAAAAAATGTCTTCATGTACAGATGGTCTGGGCTTCATTTCACTCAGTTTGTATGGTTGACAGTAGCCAATTTGTGTCAGGGAATAATCCTACCCTAACCCGGTGGAGGGATCAATTCACCAAGTATTGTCTCTTTCTCATTACTAATGACTGTAAGTACATGAAGTAATCTTTCTATTAAGCAAACATCTTCTACACTAAAAATAAAGCTCATGGTTAATCTGGAAGAATTCTTTGCCCAGGAGCTCTGGCATTAGTGAATGTCTTGTTGGGAGAGCAGCAGAGAACTAAGGCCTGCCACCCAAAGTGAAAACAGACCACAGTACAATAGCAACCACCGGGATAATTGGATGTCTGTATTTAGGGAATCACAAGGTTGCCAAGGAGAAATGCACTGTGATGGGCTGTTTAGAATAGAGCAAGTATTTTAGGAAGAGTAAAAAATATCTAATTCTATTTTGCCAGACATGATTTGTAAATATAGTTCTATCCAGGGATGAAATATTATATGCAAACAAGTATGCCAATAACTCTTTTCAACAAACACTTGTCTGAACTTGGCTAAGAAACTTAACATTGTCAAGGGAGTTGTTGCAAATGATGTGCTTCTATTTGCTAATATCAAACAGTCCTGAGCTGGCTAAAGCATACTCTCCTCAGAGCCACATTCTTGGAAGGTATATGGATAGAGATGTGGGTGCAACAGGTTCTGTCATTAGATTACTGGAGCTGGTAGTAATAACCTGGTAATACAGGTGTAGCAGATGCTGATGGTGCTTTAGGTGTCTCTGAAAAGTCGCCCTCTAGGCTCCCCGCTCCCTGGGCTCATGTCCTGGCAGTTCCTTTTACATATTCTCAGCTACCTATTGTATCTACGGTAGACCATGCTCCTGCTTTCCCCTCTAGCTTCTCTCTTCATGTTTTCTCTGCCCAAACACACCTTCTGAACTTTTCCTCCTGGGTAATTCCTAGTTTTCCTTTAGGTCTCAACTTTGACATACCTCACTTTAGAAAGCAGTTCCTGAACACATCCTAAGATGCCTCTCTGTCTCCCATACTGCCTGGTATTTCCTTAAACATAGCACATGTCACATTAAATATGATGATTACCTGTTTGTCTTTCTTCTGTTAGTATAAAACTCATTAGATCTCTATGTTGGATATTGTTCATAGTTAAATTTTCAGTGCCCGGCAAATTGCACTGAATAAGAGATTAATAATTGTTTAACATATGAACGAATAAATAAGTATACCCCAGACAGCCTAAGAATCCAAAAATTGATAAGATGTGTCAACATGATACTAGAGAAAGTAGTCATAATAGAGATGAAGCAAGGTGATTTTGTGGAAATGTTTTACTTTTTAAAAATAATTTATCTTAATTTATGGAACTATTTTGAGAACGATACAAAGAACTTTTGTGTACTGGTCCACTCAAGAGTAAATTGTTGACAGGATACCTTATCACCTCCAAATACTTTATTGTGTATTTCAAAAACAAAAACAAAAACAAAACAACCAAAGGCATTTTCTAACATAACACAATACAGAGAACTAGAAAATTAATTTGGATTACTGTTTTAATTCTCAGGCCCCATTCAAGTTTCACCAATTATCCAATAGTGTCCTTTACAGAAAATGGTCTAGTCCAGAATCACAGGTTGCATTTAGTCATCATGGTTCCTTAGTCACCTACAATCCAGAGCGGCTTTTCAGTCTTTCCTTGATTTCCATGATCTTGATACTTCCAAAGATTTACAGGTTAGTTTTCTTGTTGTTGTTGTTGTTTTTTCTTTGAGGGTGGGGATTGGTAAAGTATCCTCCATTCTGCATGTGTGAGATGTTTTCATGATTAAGATTGGATTAGATTGACAGGAATATCACAGAAACAATGTTGAATTTTGACATTTGTGTTTTATCAGCTGGCACATGATTTTAATTTGTCCCTTTATTGGTGGTGTTAGTGTTCATCACTTCACCAAGGTAGTGCCTGCCAGGCTTCACTAGTGTAACGTTACTTCTTTCTCCACTCCCTGCCCCTATAATTAAGAACTTTTAGGAGAGGTATTCTGAGACTCTGTAATATCTCATAATAGCTGGTACCACATCGTGAAAAGAGGTCCGTGTATGAGGAACTGAGGCCTCTAGCCAACAGCCATACTAGTGAGTCATCTTCAGAATGACTCTTTTATCCAGTTGAGCCTTCGGATGGCTGCAGCACCGGCCATAAGCTTGACAACAATATCATGAGAAACCCTGAGCCTGAACCACCCAGGTAAACTGCTCCTGAGTTTCTAACCCCTAGAAACTGGCAGAGGTAAATACATATCTGTTCCATTAAGCCACTAAGTTTTGGGGTAATTTTTATGCAGCTATTGATAACAAATACAATATGTAAGCAGGGTGACTAAATCATCTTGTTTTTTGCCTAATGTTTGTTCTGCGTTTAGTACTGAAAGTCCCATAATTAGGAAATCCCTCAGTCCTGGGCAAACTAGGGCAATTGATCATTCTAGACGTTAGTCACAATATAAAGTGTATGCACCTTGCAGAGTCGTGAATTAATGCGCATAGCGGAGAGCAACAGCTTAATAACCACTGTCGTTGATATCATCTTTAACATGAAATAGTTAAAACAGATGATTCTTAAACTTCTTCTCAGCCCCAAATTAAGTCTTGTGACTTAAGTTTTTGGGCGGCAGCTATAAAAATAATTCCAAAAACTGGCAGGCTGAAGCTAGTCAGTATATTTTAATGCAAGTACTAAGGTTGTATCACTGCAATAAGAGGATGTCTTGAATCAATTCATGGCTCACAAAAGAGTCTCTGAAACCATGGGGTTTTTAATCTAACTCCTGCTTGGCTGAAAAAATTTTAGGTCCTCGTCTTAGTGTTTGATCCTTTCTTTCTCTCTTGTCTGTGTGGAATTTTTCTTTTTTGTTTTTTTTTTTTAAGATTTTATTTATTTATTTGAGAGAGAGAGAATCAGAGAGAGAGCACATGAGAGGGGGGAGGGTAAGAGGGAGAAGCAGACTCTCTGCAGAACAGGGAGCCCGATGCGGGACTCGATCCAGGGACTCCAGGATCATGACCTGAGCTGAAGGCAGTCACTTAACCAACTGAGCCACCCAGGCACCCCTGGAATTTTTCAAAAAACACAAGTTAACAATCCCAATAATCTGTCATTTAAACAAAAGAAGATTTATTATTTTTATCCAAAGAACAAATTATTACCTAGTTCAGCAAAGTGTAAAATTCCCCCCCTTTTTAAATCCTGATATATGTTGTCTGTGTGGGGCTCCATATGCACTTTAGTATGGAAAATGAATCTTATTTTCTCGTAGAAATACCAGGAACTTGAAAAATAGATAGTGGCTGAGGGTTCCAGGGGAGAGCAGAGGGCACCTGTAAAATCTGAGGAATCTGAGCCTGAGCACAGTGGGTCCTTGGAGAAAAAGTATTATATGAGGGACAAAGAAGATGGAGAACCTTATGAGGAGCCTGTTGAATCATAATTAATGTGGAGGGAGTGGAGTTGTGACAAAGTCATTTTCACTAAAGGTGAAACCTGGGGCAATGAGATGATGCTGTGCCTGGTCCAGTGTTTCCAGTCTAACATCCGACAGTGGTTCTGCAAAGCCTTGAGGAGCAGAGATAACCATCACAGTAGCAAGGGAGGTGCCAGAGTTCCAATTTGGACTAAAACTTTACTGGACTTCATGTTTGTATTGTACTGAGTCCTTTTGGGGTACTATGTGATGCTTGGGGACTTTAGGGCAGACACTAGAGCATAAAAATGGATCTTCTGATGTGGTTGTTTAAAAACACATCAATACGTCCTCCAACACTACTCCATGCAAAAGGTACAACTTAATTTCTCTTATCCTGGGTGTGGCTGTCCTTAGTAATTTGCTTCTTGTGACTAAAACATGGTGGAAATGATGCTGTGACTTTTGGGACAGCACCATAATAGACATTGTGACCTTCTCCTCATTCTCTCTCGTAGATCACTAGTTCTTGAGTCATGAGGATACTCACAAGGCCTTACAGAACTAAGGAACTAAGCAAGGAACTAAGCCTAGTTGCCAATTGTTAGCAAGGCATTGATCTGAGGCATCCTGCCAACAGCCACATGGATAAGCCACCCTGGAGGTCCATCCTCCAGTCCAGTCAAGCCTTCGGACGACTGCAGCTCTGATCAACATCTTGACTGCAACCTCATGAGAGGTCCAGAGGCAGAAACGTGCAGCTAAGCAACTCTCAAATTCCCAACCCAGAAAAACTATGAAGTAACAAATGGTTACAGTTTTTGTAACTACTAAATTTTAGAGTAATTTGTTATACAGCAATAGGTAGTTAATGTATCTGCCAACCCAGAGATCAAATCTTAGGCTTGTTGTAACAAAATTTGGTGAAATAAAGGAATATGACTCTGTTTACCCTTTGGGCAGTATGTTGCAAATCGCATGGATCTGGTACAGTAAGAATACTAAATACAATGGGAGATGATAACATACATCCCAGTTTATGGGCCCTGTAGGCGACTAGGACCTTTCCAGGCATTTCCTTTTCTGCCTTACTCCATGATCACTGAGAGTCTGGTCTCCGGAGACTAGTATTCTGATGGCAGTAAATCCTGGAACCATCATCTAGTTTAAGGACCCCTGACTATATTCACTTGTAACAAACCGATATGAAAAAGTCTATGGAGAAAAGCAAGAGCAGAGAGAATGCAGACAAGTTAGAGCAGAGAGAATGAGGTCAAGACCTTAGTTTTCAGGAGGACCCACTCTATTTTCTACGCTTGCATTCTGTGAGATCCCACTATATTCTTCCAATTGCTCCATTTATATCTGAACTAATTTGAATGGTTTCCTCTTCCTTGCAACCAAATGATTCCTAATTATGATAGGTATGTACTCATTGCCCTGGTCGGATGGTTGGAGCTTAAGTAGGTGTGGGCCAGGGCAGTCCCAGGGCTCTCCATGCAAAGGCCTTGTGGCCTGGGAGGACAACCGAAGTGGAAGTAAGTGCCAGCCTGGGGGTCTTGGGGCTCTCCGTGCAGGGGACAGTTGAAGCTCGAGTGGTGGAAAGCTGGGGGTCCCAGAGTGCTTCATGCAGAGGGTGCCCTAGTAGGGCAGCTGGAGACCAGGGCAGCTGGAGTCCAGAGTGACAGGCTCTGGGTCCCAGGACTATCTATGTAGGGGTCACCCTAGTAGGGTGGCTGGAGGTGGGGTGAGGGCTTGGAGTTTCTGGGGCACCCCGTGCAGTGGGGCACCATGGTGGGTCTGCTAGAGCCAAAGTGGTGTGGGCCTAGAATGTTCTGGGGTGATTTACCCCTGTGTCACCTTGGAAAGGCACCTAGCTATGGTAAGCATTGACCAGCACAGGGATGTCTCAGTGTGTGCCCTGCTGAAGCTGCCTTGGTGGGAAGACTTGGAGGGAAGGCTTGGACTGGTGTGGGCTAAGGGCCTGGGGCTTACTGAGATGGTAGGCCTCCTGGGGTGCCTGAACCCTGCTCTGGCCTGCACTATCAAGGTGGAAGGGAAATGTAAACTGTGGCACTCTCTAGCCCCTCTGACCCAGAGAGTTCTCACATCTCCCCCATTGTTTGGCCCTGTTATAGGGCTATTTCTTTTATATTCTAGTTGCTCTTTTAAACCACAGCTTTTTTTGTTTTTCTGTGCCCCAAGGCAGATGAATGTATTCCTGGTCCCTCACTACTACCCCTCCCTAATACAGTTCATAATGTAGGGGTAGGGGTTTCCTTCCTTACCATGTCTCTGTTTCTATTGCCATTCTCTATGTGGCCTCTCTCTTTTTTGTTGTGCAAAAACTGTTCAGTCATGCCTCAGTTCTTCATTGGGAGGAGTTGCTCTATAAATAGTTAGAGATATAGTATGTCAATGGAGAAGGTGAATTCAGGGTCTTTCTACTTCACTGTCTTGGACTGGAACTCTGTATCAAATGATCCCTGCAAGACAGAGTCCAGAGCCTTGTTGTTGATCCCTTATTTCTACTCTATAACAACATCTGTGGGACAGAAACAAAAGCCCTTGGGCTCATGGCTAGTTCTTATAGCACAAGATTGGATGGTGTACATGGATCTATTCTTTTTTTTTTTTTTAAGATTTTATTTACTTATTTAAGAGAGAGCATGAACATGTGGTGGGGGAGGGTGGGCAGGGGAGAGGGAGAAGCCGACTCCCTGCTGAGCAGGGAGCCCATCATGGGGCTCGATCCCAGGACCTGGACATCATGACCTGAGCAGAAGTCAGAGGCTTAACTCACTGAGCCACCCAGGAGCCCCCACATGGATCTATTCTTAACTCAAGAACTATTCTTAAAGCAAGCTAACCCCTAACAAGCAAGTCATTCCTGGGGCGCTTCAGGTCCTAAGTCCAAGGTGAAGAACACTCGTGTAATAGCTGTGTTTAAAGAAAGTGGAAATATGCTATTTTCTTGAGTAAAATGTGTTCTAAACTATCTTATATTCTGTAGAAAATAAATTATTTCAATCAAAAACGGTTCAAAAGCTAGTAAGATATTTCTGAATAATCAAAATATCCCTGGGGTTTCTCATCTAAATTTCAACAAATGGTAAATACTTGAGACAAGATAATATAAAGTACCCATAAAGTATCCAATAACTTAATCTACAATTAAAAATAAAATGCATGAAAACAAAAAATCAAATTCTTTAGTCCCAGAATAAAAAGCCTGTGAATAGTTTCCCTGGGACCTGAAAGCCCTGCGTGCCTCTGAAATGTGCTGCATTGATTCCTAGCTGTTAGGTGGTGGAATGTCATTTTGCAAATGCGCAGTATATTAGACAAACATTTACTGGTGATCTTCCAGAAAAAATCACCCCTTACTGTTCAAAAATAAGGAGTCATTTTGCAGGGTGAAAAGATTGCCTGTGCCACCCACATTCCAAAACATGCTGTTGATTTCACAAAGGTTTTGTTTACTGTTTCAGTTGTGACCTGATTCAGGCCCCTGAGTATTGCCTGTTGGCAAATCTGATTGCAAATTTAATTTTAGTTCCGAGATGATTTAAATAAAAATGAATTGTTCAGGTTGTCAGCGCTATGAAAACATATAGGAGGAAACACACACACAGATAATATTCCAATAGGAAGACATTACTACATTTTGGCAAAGTTTATTTAAAAGTAATTTTTCTGCTCAAGACTCAAAATAATTTCACAGCACACCCAGTGAACATTTTTTTTTTTAATCTGACATGGAAAATTTAGAGATCAGAGCAGAGATGGGAAGAAAAAAAAAACAATCAAATGATTTTTTTCTAAAAATGTTAAGGAATCTCTTTGGAGGCTCTAAATGAAGCAGTTTCGTTTCCCATCAAATTTGGAATGCTGAGTAGATGTATTAGCCTTGCACTTTTGGAGAACTTGGTGGGATGGAAGAACACAGTGGCATTTGGGGTTTGGCAAAACCTCTCAAATTATTTTTCAAACACTTTTGGTTTGGCAAAGGCAGAGTGGATTTTGCCAAATGTCTTTTTCCCTACTTTGGAACTCAAGTGTACTTCAAGGAAAATTTAATCCATATGCTTCTGATTTACTTATTCTTAAGTCATCAAATTATTGTCTTGAAATAATTGATTAATGCTCAAGAAAGTCTTTTGATCTATTTAATGAAATTGTTATAAAACATCCTTGCACTCCATTCCTTCTCCTTTGCCCTGAATGTTGAAGTCCTGTGATGTCAGCATTAAATCAAGCCAAAATTTTGGACAATTTACATTTTGTTTCCTATTTAGAGCCCAGTGAGTATGCAGTGGTTATAAGATTAACTAAAAATATAGCCTATTGTTACTGGATAATATGATTACAGGGTTATACAATTTTTAAAAAATCTTTTCCTCAGTACAAGAGTTCCCTTTTCCATCCTTCTGAGCAATCAATCACCCACCTTCCATATAAACACACAGCAGGAAATGGTCCTGTACATTGTTGGATAACTCTAAATGTAGGTTTTTCTTTAATTTGTGATTAAAGTTCACAGTAAGTAAAGCAGTTATTATCCAGGGAGATTATGCAATAGTTACCTGGGAAATGTCAGCCTTCCTTGGTGTCACCTCTCTAGGCTTATGGTTAGGCTCTTTGCTGATATGAGAGTCATAGAGGCACTGCAAATCCTCAGTGCTATGAAGAGATGTCATTTCTGCATCCAAATCTACTTCTTATTTCTATCATTTCTAGCTCAAAGATACAAAGCCTAGCCCCAACCTTGTCTAGCCAAAGGACTCACTCATCCTCTAGCATTTACTGAGTACTACCCTGGTTAGCCAAAGAAAAGGACTGAAGCCAAAAAGAGAGGCACAAATCAAATGGATATTGAATGCATATATCAAGTTATGTTATGTTCTGAGCTTAAATGGTAAGGTGGAAGTGCTTTCTGGTGATGTCAGGCCAAGCAGAGGCAGGGAATGGCCATAGTTAGAATGAATCCCTTGGATAGAAGAGGTATCAAGATTATGATTACTACATGTCCTCAACTGGCCCAGAAGCTCCTACGAAGCTGTAACCCCGTGGACTATTTGACAATGACCTCAACCACAGGAAAGTGACTTTTGTATAGGAACATAACTAAGAGTTGTAAGGAGACTGACTTGGGGTGTGGACAGTGACCTAATTTAGGGGCTGGCACAAGGCAGGGGGTGAATGGATAATCTGGGCAAAGAACACCAGAACAAGAAGCTGATTCACCTCCTGGTTGTGCAGAAGAGGTAGCTCCAGTTTTGCTTATGCTTGCCCTGAGCATACAGTTCTTAAATAAAGCTGTCCTCATGCTTATATTCGAGAGTTTCCTATTATTTTCTATAACACCCAGATGTCTGGGCCAAACACTATGCTGTAGGGTCTTGGTGATAAAAACTATGTGCTAGGTGTGTATATTTTTATAATTTTCCTTAGAACATTCAAGAAAGCAGATGATATAATAAGTTCTATGATAGGACAGAGTATAAAGGGTGCTTTTAGCAGAGGCAACTGATATTTAAATGAGCAAGGAATGTTTCCCAGAGGAGGGGGCAGCTGGTTTCCATCTGGAAAGACAGCTAGGAGTCATTCCAGTAAGGAAATGGAGGGGGAAAGAGAGGAAGGGTATTCCTGCCAGAGGTATCACCGTGGGCCTGGGTATAGAGATAAGTTAGCAGGGCTTGTTCAAGAAATGACAGTTTATTGTAGAGTATGAGGGAAGGGTGATGAAAATGAGGAAGAGAGATGATTTAAGGGTCAGCTCAAAATGACTTTTGTATTTCATGCTAAGGAATTTGGCCTTTATAGTGTAGGCAATGGGGGATCATTAAAGATTCCAAACTGGGGAGTTACATGATCAGGTTTGCATTTTAGAAATATCATTTTGGTACGGAGGGGCAGTCTAGAGGCAATGAGGTCAGTTCGGAGGCTATTACCACAATTCAGTAAAAGTGTTTTAAGACCCTAAAGATCAGGGAGTATAAACTTGAGAGCAAATTTACAAGACTTGATTACTGAGTAGATGTAAGTGATAAGGGACAGAGAAAGGCCAAAAGTAACCCTTGGGTTTCTGTAACTGAGTCAGTGATGGTGCCATTTACTGTAATGGGGAATTCAGTAAAAATATAGAAGTAGAAGATAGTAAGTTCAATTGTGGACATCCTAGGTCTATGGCACATCCAAATGCAAACATCCAGATATAGGTCTATAGTTCAGAAAACTGACATATACATCAGGGAATTGTAGAAGTATGGGAGACTTTTGTGGTCATTGAAGCAAATATCCTCTTTCTGGAAGAATATGTATGGTGGAAAGAGGACTAAAGATAGAATCCAGTGTTTCTTCCATTGTATATATATACCACATCTTCTTTATCCATTCATCTGTTGATGGACATCTTGGCTCTTTGAAGCGGGGGAAATCGGAGGGGTAGACGAACCATGAGAGACAATGGACTCTGAAAAACAAACTGAGAGTTCTAGAGGGGAGGGGGGTGGGAGGATGGGTTAGCCTGGTGGTGGGTATTGAGGAGGGCACATTCTGCATGGAGCACTGGGTGTTATGCACAAACAATGAATCATGGAACACTTCACCTAAAACTAATGATGTAATGTATGGGGATTAACATAAGAATAAAAAAAAATTAAAACTCAAAAAAAAAAAAAAAAGAATCCAGTGTTTCTTGCCTGGTGTAACACAGTGCTGGTTTCCATGAAATGGCAATCTCCTCAAATTTAGGAAGCTGATTGGGAGTAGCAGTGTCCAGAGTCCCTGGGAAGATTGCCTCCAGATGTGGTAGCCATTCAGTGGAATGCCTGGGCATACTGTTTCTAATAGTTTGTGTTGCAGTCCTTGAAGTTTGCTAACATAAGGGTCTACTATCACTTTCATCGCTGCAAATCTCAGAATATAGTCAAGGATATAATCTACCACCTCAACACCTACTTCTTCCCCCCCACCTTTTTTTAAATTGGAAATGGCCAGCTGTGGAGTTGCTGGGGGAAATGATGGTCCAGGTTTCCAAGAAGCCCTGGGGGTGGCCAGTGGAGTAAGATGGAAGCTGGGAGGGTGGTAGGAAGGCCAGGCAGGGTAGGTGTTCTTCAGGTGGTGATCCTACATCTCTGACTTCACATACAATCAACAGGTTTGTCAGTTTGTGGCCAGTGCAGTATCCAGACTACCTGTGATACTGCAAATACTTCAGATGAGACTGTCACCATTTTGAAATCCTTGATATGAAAAAGTTCAATGAGATTAGAAATTCATATTTTTCTTTTTACAAGAAATGTCAACATTATATTTGCCAATGAAAGAAAAGGAAGAGCTATTAGATTCTGGAAATGTAACTTAACTGTTGTAAACATTTGAATGGTTGTCAAAATTAAGAAAATATTTTTAAAAATATTTTTATCATCTACATGTGACAACAAAGATTTTTCTTGATGGTGACTATAGAGTCTTTTTTTTTTTTTAAAGATTTTATTTATTTATTTGAGAGAGAGAGAATGAAAGAGAGCACATGAGAAGGGTTAGGGTCAGAGGGAGAAGGAGACTCCCTGCCGAGCAGGGAGCCCGATGCGGGACTCGATCCCGGGACTCCAGGATCATGACCTGAGCCGAAGGCAGTCGCCCAACCAACTGAGCCACCCAGGCGCCCGTGACTATAGAGTCTTGACAAGAAATTGTGAGTAACCATTTCAAAATTTAAAGAATGAAATATTTTGGAATTTTAAACAAACTCAGTATTTAACACCTTTTCTAACTCTTTTTATTCTTCTCATAAATTACACAATATAAAGAGAAGGCAATTACTTTTTCACTAATACCATTTAGACATTTCCAAACAATGTTCAGTTTATCCCAGTATGTTATATATATAGTCTTATTATCCACATAGTTGATGAGGTAAAAAAGTTTAGAAGGCACTGACCTGGGAACACCAACATTTAAGGGTGAGTAGAAAAAGAGTAACCCCTGAAGGAAGTTGAAAAAGATTGACCAGAGAGTGGGTATCAAATAAGGGGAGAGTAACATCACTGAAGTCAAGGGAGTAAAAGGGTGTGGTTAACAGTGTCATAAAGCATGGAGAGATTGCATAAGATGAATATGACAATCCCTCTCTACTTAGCAAAGAGGAGATGAATGATGTTCTCAATGAGGACAGTGTCAGTGGTGTTCCCAGGACGGAATGTGGTTTGCAACAGGTTAAGGAGTGGAGGGAAGTTAGGATGTGGAGGTGATAAAATAAGTATACATCTATTCTTTCAAGAAGCTCTACTTTGAAGGAGTGAAAGAGATTGCAACTAGAGGGAGAACCATATATGATAAAAATTATAATGCTTTCCTCACAGAACTGAAAAAGAGAATACATTCATGAGCTGACATAATAGAAAGAGAGTGTTTTTAGTTACAGGAAGAGAGGGGAGATAAGTAATGGAGCAGTCTCTGAGGAGGTAGGAAGAGAGAAGATCAGAGTACAGGGAAATGTGCTAGCCTCAAATACAAGGGACACCCTTTTCTTGGAGCTTGTAGGGACAGAGATGAGTGTGAGGTTCTGATACTATCATATGGCAATGTGGCTACAAATAGTTGAAGGCATACAAACCACACAGTTTTGATTTTTCTTAGTCTAATAGGAGGTCAAATTAATCTAGGAGAAGGGAACTTAAGAAGAGTGGTTAAGTTTGAAGTTTGGTGAAACGGTTTGAAGACCTTGGTTTTATAATGGCTCTAACCTGAACAGATGAGTGATTTTCTCCAGACATATTTAGCAGGTGTAAGAGTGGAGAAGACAGATAGTTGGGTTGATCCAAGACTGGAAGTTTACAGAGTAGTCTTAGTGCAGAAGTGAGGTGGTTTGGAGGGAGAGAGCACTATAAGAATGTCTGAAGAGACAGACCATAGGACTTGCATAACAAAGGATGGAAGGGAAGCTCTTGAGATCTCTAAGGTAATAGTGGGACTAGGAGGGGCGCCTGGGTGGCTCAGTCGTTAAGCGTCTGCCTTCGGCCCAGGTCATGATCCCAGGGTCCTGGGATCGAGCCCCGCATCGGGCTCCCTGCTCCGCGGGAAGCCTGCTTCGCCCTCTCCTGCTCCCCCCGCTTGTGTTCCCTCTCTCACTGTGTCTCTCTCTGTCAAATAAATAAAATTTAAAAAAAAAAAATAGTGGGACTAGGACTGAACTAGGTGTCAGAGTTGTCAAAGAATGAAGGGGGAGAAGACAACATTTTGTGCAGTGTTAGAAGGTGCTTAGATTTTATTTACAATGAAATCATTCTGTAGATACAAGAGAAAGGCTTGGGGGATTAAAGGACAATGGAAAGAAAATTCAGGAGAAAGAAAGCACAGGGTAATGAGAGGCGAGAAGAGATGATTTCAGAAGTTTGTATTTTAGGTAGAATTATAGGGGTTCTACAATGCAATAATAGGAGGAATTCATGAAGTCAACAGGGCTTGATGTCCCGGGGGGATGAAGTCTGAGCTGTTCTCAACAAAATATGGTGAGGAAATGTTTAGCCCCCTAAGATGTGGAGCTGGAAATGATGAAGTTGAGGAGAATTCAGCTTTGAGGCAACACTCTTCAGTGGGTTACGCATGCTTTAAGTTCTCCAGGATGCCCTCTCTGACACCTACAGATAGTAAGCAAACATTTTGTCAGGACGGAGACCAGGCAAAAAAAAATATGACATAGAAATTGCTTGGTTGGGAAGTAGTTCTGTGTCATCTCAGCTTTACCTTTAAGGAAGTGTTCTGGACAGGAGGCTCATGATTCACAGTCAGCAGGTCAGGCCAGAGCTCCATACAACACTGGGAATATTGCCACATGCAAACCCAGTGAAATTCTGAGTGCAGCTTTTTGCCTCCAGGTCAGTCCAACTAAAACACAATTTTGGCTCAAAAGAAAAAGACATGTTACCAAGCAACTTTGCCACTTGAAATGAAACGTGAAAAACATCCTCAGAACAAAGGTAGGGCTTGATTCACCCTTTTTTCCTAAGGGAATTTAGGTTTTAATTAAATTTTATTTCTGTCCTAAATCTGATGTAATAGAGACATTATATGATTTTAAATTATTTACAGGTGTGCTGTTACATGTATCATTCATTTTGCCACAAGTATCCAAGGTGTTTAGAAGAGGAGGAAGTGCTCATTTGTTGGGGAGTGCTATTTGAAATATTTTTTTCAGAAATAGGTTAAGCCATAATGGTAATATGAAACATTTTTAAAATCTGCCAGGTGTAAGGATAACATCTGTTTTTAATGATATACCTTTAAAATATTTTTTATATAGAAATGGAATTTTGTTTTTGTCAGATGCTTTTCTTATTTTTTTTTCCTAACTGTTAAGACAGCACTGAGAAAATAATGGGGAGAAGAAATGGAAAGAAATAGATTAAGTATTAGTGTGATACTATGTATTTACATAATAGCTCTACCAAACACTTAATTTCATCCTCTTGACCCTGCCCAGTCTCCTACTCATCACTATTCTGGTCCCTTTTCTTACATTTCAGAGGACAGAGAATATATCTGGTATTTCATGGTAATCTTTTCCTACACACTGTGAAAGATATATCAGTATTTCCCCCTGGGAAAATGCTTGTATACACTCCTGCACACACACACCCACACAGACACAATTTTAGGAGATTCATGCCTTCTGCTTCTATTCACTCCTTTGAATCCCATCCTTAAGCTCCCAAATTAATTTCCCTTACTCTTTTAAATGAACATTGAGTACAGAATGCCATTTATCATCTGGGGCTGTATTTACAATCTTTACCTGGCATTAAAAAAAAAAAAAGGTTTCAATCACGTTTGATAAGCTACACGGCAAGGAAGACATACCATTTTAATTAAGGATGGTTAGGGAAGGAGGCAGGAGTCTTGGGCAGTAGACTGTTAGGTGAGCGTGGAGGTGAGGTGAAGGCTGTTGGAGCAAAAGCTGGGTAATTATAGATTGAAGTTTACCAATTGTTTTCTCTTAGATCATAGCCAACTGACTAGAAAGACTGAAAAAGGATTCTTTGGTTAAAAAAAGGATCGCTAAATTTCTGAAGTTGGACACTGCTGATTGTAGGAAAAGATTGGATAATCTCAGAAACCAAGGAAACTTCTAAAGAGTGATGTGGGTAAAAGAAATGCTTATAGAGTAACGCACAGAGGTACCAGTGAGAGGATTATTGCCCTCAGCGTTTCTCAGCTGAAGCTCAGCCCCCTCGTGGCTTTATACAGCGAGGCAAGGCTCTCAAAGCAGCGGGCCCAGAACAGTCACTGCCTGTATTGCTCCCGCCGGACAGTCATTCATTCCCTGACCCTGTCCTGTATGTGCTGCATTTGTGGGACATTTCCACACAGAGTTTCAGGTCAGTAACTGTCGTTGTCATAGAAAGCTCTGGCCTGCTTTCTTTGCAGCCTGTCTCAGCAGAAGCTGAAGCTGGTGTGCTCAACTCTTGCCAGAAATGAATTCCTCAAATAGATGCCTAAAATAAAACTGCCTATGAAAAGCTAGTTTATACATGAAGACAGAGACATAGCTTTAGCTACAGTTGTATTTAAAGGGAAAAAATAAACAATCGAAGAAATCATCAAATAACACTCTCCCCTTCTTTCTTCCCAACCCAGCTTTCCTTCCCGTTTGTGCTCAGCTCACAATCTCTTTGTGCACAGTTTATTTTACCAAAGAAGCTGTTTGATCAACTTGGAATATATCAGCTCAAAACAAATCTATTTAATCAAAAGAGGAGTGTCAGGAATCCTTTGTCTTTAATCTGAAAAAATGGGGGCTAGGATGATGTTTACCATGAGGACAGAAAAAAGACATCATAATTTTGATGTCTTCCATCACTTTTCACTTGGGTTCCATTTAAAACAAGGTCAGACCCTGATCCCCACACCAGCTGAAGGCCAAAAATCACTCCAGATTTGTTTTGTTTTGTTTTGTTTTGTTTTGATGCTTCCCAAATACAACCATGGTATGTCAGTTTAAGACAAAAGAGGGTCAGACCTTTCTACAGGTCCTTTCCCTCTAGAAGATTTTGAGGGAGAAATCTATTTTGTGACTCTATACATAGTTAGGGGGCACATGATACTGATCTACCAAAGCAGACAATCTTAAAGCTGGGAGGAAAATAGCTATAAATGCTCCACCTCAATATGTTGGATTATTTCATCCTCTGTCATGATACAAATATCTATGACATTAGAGAGAGAAGCTTGGTCTGAGATATTATACTCATCAAATATGTGCTCATTATTTTTGAATCACAGATTGATAAAATATGATCTAAATTGTTAGTAATCAGGATTTAGTTTTCTTTTGGCTTACTTTTTCCCATCTGGTTTTGGTTTTGTGGTTGCCTTTCCAGTTCTGAGCAAATGTAATAAGAAAGATTAAGAAAATAAAAACACAATATGATTTGTGAATCTCGTCCTTTCCAACCCTCTAAATAAATAAATATTTTAGGAAATTGAGACTGAGTATGATATGACACTAGAGACTCATGTTTTAAATACCCAAGCCAGACATAAAATGAACATGTTTCATTCCTGAATGCCATGTTCAATGGAGAAAACGGATTATTTCACCCCACCCTGATACTCTTTAACAATGACACTGATAGCAAGAAAGAAAAAAGACACACAGAGAGAGAAATCCAGCAATGAGAAAAAGCACAAAAATGTATTGGTTAGCATGGCCAAGAGATTGGAGCCAAGTTCTTGGGGTAACCATCAATTCTCTTATCTCAGAGGACCCTCGTATTCTCCTGCATCAGATCTCATCTACACAATGAAAGCAAACTCTCTTTGTGCATCTTGGTCACCTCTAACTTGAGTTCATGGAATCTATTGCAGGTCTATTGGTCATGAAATGAAAGCAGTAATAGTACTAATGATAGTTCACATATACTCCGTGCCAAGTGTGATATCATATACGTTAAAGGCATTATCTTTGGTCCTCCCAGCAATCTTCTCTGGTAGCCTGCATTATTATTACTATAGGTTTATTGAGGGGGAAATAGAAGCTTAGAGAGGCTGAAAGACTTGCCTTAGGTCATAGCATTAGCAAGACTGTGAAACAGGATTAGAAACCACATTTGTATGTCAGCACTTATCTTTGAACCTAGATCTCTATAGTCAGAGACAGGAACCTACCGGAAAAAGAAAACTACCTGGAGAGTTTGGAGCTCTCTTTCCTTCTGATTCCCAGTTTGTGCTGCACATGTCCTATCAGCACACTAATTATTACGGTCCATCTCATTTGCCTTGTCTCTCTGTTCTGCTAGACTGGAGCTTCTCAACATTGAATACAGAACACTGATAATGCCGACACATAGAAGGTACTTTAAGCATTGTTGTTGGGTATCAAATGCTAAACATGATTACACGCTGGGATTTATAATAATTAAGACCAGTTTTGCCTAGCTAATTTTGCATTCTTTTCCAGATATTCAATAGTTTTGTTTGTAATTGCATACCAACTTTCAAAATGTAGGCAGGGGCAGTTGAAAATACAATTTGATGCATAATTGCCATTATTATACTTGGCATTTGTAAATTTAATTCTAAAGATTTTTTATTTATTTATCTGAGAGAGAGAATGGGAGACAGCATGAGAAGGGGAGGGTCAGAGGGAGAAGCAGACTCCCCGCCGAGCAGGGAGCCCGATGCGGGACTCGATTCCCGGACTCCAGGATCATGACCTGAGCCGAAGGCAGTTGCTTAACCAACTGAGCCACCCAGGCACGCCGGCAAATTTAATTCTAATTACAGAATTAGCTATTGCATTGTACTGAAAGAAAAAGTGTTTTAATTTAACATTTTAATAGGAAGTTTATGCCTATTTACTAACTTCATTATAAAACTATCATCAAGTATTTTTGAATATCTATACCACAAAGCACAATTAACTTTTTTGATGGAAGATTTAGTCTTATTTTAATAGAGGCTTATTTCCCTCACAGCATTGCTTCATACTTAGCTCAGTCCTCAGATGCCCTCTAGTGGTGACAAATAGTAAGTAAATAATAAAATAAGTGGAATTAAAAAAAAAAGATTTATCCAGTAGCGGCTTTTTCACAATCAGTAATCATATCTGCTCTGATTATTATATAGATCAAATATAATGAAAAAAAGAATATTTTCTTTGTCTTTCCTTTCAAATGTAGCATCCTTTTAAAATGTCTCATAGTATAAAAAATAATGGTAAAAGAATATAGACCAACAACATAGTTATACTAAATGAATAAAGTATAGGGAATAATTAAACAAATATATGTGTACCTGAGACCTTGCTTAAGAAATAGAAAAGGAAGAAGAAAGATGGAAGTAGAAAATAAAAAAACTTAGTTTTTTGCTTGATTTAAAAGGCCATTGTCTAGGGCGCCCCGGTGGCTCAGTCAGTTAAGCTTCTGACTCCATCTCAGCTCAGGTCTTGGTCTAAGGGTCAGGAGTTCAAGCTGAGTGTAAAAAAAAAAAAAAAAGAAACGAAAAAAAGGCCATTGTTTTTCCTGATGTCATACTACTTCCCAAGAGGCAGAATAAGAAAACTCATCTTCATACGAATAAAATCAACCTTCAATTTCATGAACAAATAAGCTCTAGCCAGCTGATCAAACCAGTAGTCTTTGCTGAGAAAAAACCTTTCATTTTGCTTTGTACATACAGAGCACTCAATAAATAATTATTTATTTATTTTGTACTCAGTAAACAATCTTCTGCTAATAATCTTGATTGAGTCTTTTAAAAGATATGCTGGGGAAATATGAATTTCTATCATGGGAGAAAATTAATATTATTTATCTGCTTTCAAATTATTTCAAAATCATTCCCAGAGGAAATTGTTTCATTCATATTCTTTTTTTTTTTTAAGATTTTATTTATTTATTTGCTAGAGAGAGAGAGAGAGTGAGAGTACAAGCAGGGGGAGTGGCAGGCAGAGGGAGAAGCAGGCTCCCCGCCGAGCAAGGAGCCCGATGTGGGACTCGATCTCAGGACCCTGGGATCATGACCTGAGCCGAAAGCAGACGCTTAACTGACTGAGCCGCCCAGGCATCCCTGTTTCATTCATATTCTAAAAATATGAATTTTTAACTATTTTAAAAGTCTACTTGCTTAAGACTCTTGCAATATTGATATCAGGATCACTTCTCACAACTCTATCAATTTAGACTACTTATGATTCAGAAATATTTATTAGTGTTTAACATATTGGAAATTGATACCAACTCTGCTATCTTAAATTTGAATAGGACCAAACTATATTTCAGGGGTCAGCACTCAAACTGTGTCTGATGGCAGTTTCCACTCTGTAAATAGAGAAAGTAGTTTTGAAATACTTAGAAACATACAGATGCAATTCAACATGCTTTTCCCACAAGATGTCACTATGGTACGTATGAAATACAGTCATAGATGTATTTATCTGTCTGTGGCCTTATTTTTAAAAAACAATAAAAACGATCTATACATAGGCACATGATCCTGAAAGGAAGCACACATAGGAGTTAAGTGAATTCATAGATATCTAATCTCTACTACATATATATGAAAGCAAACCTATATTTGTTTGGATTTGGATGTATATTGAAATCTTAATTATATGAATCCAAAGGGAAGTATAAAACTGATTATCTAAAATATACATGTGTGTGTGTGTATATACATTTGGTTGTATTCAAGATTATTTCTTCTTAGACAAATACCCTAAAAGTACATGGCATGTCACTTATACCAAGACTCTTCTCACCAAGTATGTGATATATTCATGGGTGGTTTCAGATTGAGTTTGTGTATTTAATGTGCATGTGTGATGGTTAAAGGGTGAATATTGAGTGATTTCTGAGTGATGAACAACTGGCAAATTCACATCTCTCTTTGTTTTTGCTTTAAGTGATTTTGAGTTTAAGAGACAAGAAGTCGTTCAGAGCAGAGTTCAAAATCCAGCTCAGCCACCTGTATGACCTCTGGCAAGTTGATTAACCTCCCTGAGCCTGTTTTTTTTAATTTATAAAATGGGGATAGTAACATTTCACTGTGGTTGCTTTGAGAGTAAATTGAGATAATGCATGTAAAGCACCTAGCACAGAAGAGATTACTTAATAAATAATAATAGTTACTATTAATTTCAAGAGGAAATGTTAATTAGAATCAGATTTTTTTTTAAAAGATTTTATTTATTTATTTGACAGAGACAGACACAGCGAGAGAGGGAACACAAGCAGGGGGAGTGGGAGAGGGAGAAGCAGGCTTCCCGCAGAGCAGGGAACCCGATGTGGGGCTCGATCCCAGGACCCTGGGACCATGACCTGAGCCGAAGGCAGACGCTTAACGACCGAGCCACCTGGGAGCCCTAGAATCAGATTTTATGCTTTGATCACAGACCTTAGCATATAAGAGGCCCAAGTTTGGCTCACAGATGTGGAATTCTTATGTAATAAAATTCAAGCACATCTATAAAAATTAGAACACTTGTAATAACTGATATTCCATGATGGCCTCTAATGAAGATTTTGTTTGCTAAACTCAACTATTTGCTTGAAGAGTAAACAGAGGTTTGGCTTTGCTTTTTGGAATGATTCTCTTATGCTGGTGACAGTAGCTGAAATTTTTTCTTTTTTAATTTTTATTCTTATGTTAATCCCCATACATTACATCATTAGTTTTAGATGAAGTGTTCCATGATTCATTGTTTGTGCATAACACGCAGTGCTCCATGCAGAATGTGCCCTCCTCAATACCCACCACCAGGCTAACCCATCCTCCCACCCCCCTCCCCTCTAGAACCCTGTTTGTTTTTCAGAGTCCATCGTCTCTCATGGTTCGTCTACCCCTCCGATTTCCCCTGCTTCATTCTTCCCCTCCTGCTACCTTCTTCTTCTTCTTTTTTTTTTTTCTTAACATGTATTGCATTATTTGTTTCAGAGGTACAGATCTGAGATTCAACAGTCTTGCACAATTCACAGCGCTTACCAGAGCACATACCCTCCCCAGTGTCTATCACCCAGTCACCCCATCCTTCCCACCCCACCCCCCACTCCAGCAACCCTCAGTTTGTTTCCTGAGATTAAGAATTCCTCATATCAGTGAGATCATATGATACATGTCTTTCTCTGTTTGACTTATTTCACTCAACATAATACCCTCCAGTTCCATCCACGTCGTTGCAAATGGCAAGATCTCATTCCTTTTGATGGCTGCATAATATTCCATTGTATATATATACCACATCTTCTTTATCCAGTCATCTGTCGATGGACATCTTGGCTCTTTCCACAGTTTGGCTATTGTGGACATTGCTGCTATAAACATCGGGGTGCACGTACCCCTTCGGATCCCTACTTTTGTATCTTTGGGGTAAATACCCAGTAGTGCAATTGCTGGATCATATGGTAGCTCTATTTTCAACTTTCTGAGGAACCTCCATACTGTTTTCCAGAGTGGCTGCACCAGCTTGCATTCCCACCAACAGTGTAGGAGGGTTCCCCTTTCTCCGCATCCCCGCCAACATCTGTCGTTTCCTGACTTGTTAATTTTAGCCATTCTGACTACTGTGACGTGGTATCTGATTGAGGTTTTGATTTGGATTTCCCTGATGCTGAGCGATATTGAGCACTTTTTCATGTGTCTGTTGGCCATTTGGATGTCTTCTTTGGAAAAATGTCTGTTCATGTCTTCTGCCCATTTCTTGATTGGATTCTTTGTTCTTTGGGTGTTGAGTTTGATGAGTTCTTTATAGATTTTGGATACTACCCCTTTATCTGATATGTCATTTGCAAATATCTTCTCCCATTCTGTCGGTTGTCTTTTGGTTTTGTTGACTGTTTCCTTTGCTGTGCAAAAGCTTTTTATCTTGATGAAGTCCCAATAGTTCATTTTTGCCCTTGCCTCCCTTGCCTTTGGCGATGTTTCTAGGAAGAAGTTGCTTCGGCTGAGGTCAAAGAGGTTGCTGCCTGTGTTCTCCTTTAGGAATTTAATGGACTCCTGTCTCACATTGAGGTCTTTCAACCATTTGGAGTCTATTTTTGTGTGTGGTGTAAGGAAATGGTCCAGTTTCATTCTTCTGCATGTGGCTATCCAATTTTCCCAACACCATTTGTTGAAGAGACTGTCTTTGTTCCATTGGACATTCTTTCCTGCTTTGTCAAAGATGAGTTGACCATAGAGTTGAGGATCCATTTCTGGGCTCTCTATTCTGTTCCATTGATCTATGTGTCTGTTTTTGTGCCAGTACCATGCTGTCTTGATGATGACAGCTTTGTAATAGAGCTGGAAGTCCGGAATTGTGATGCCGCCGGCTTTGCTTTTCTTTTTCAACATTCCTCTGGCTATGCGGGGTGTTTTCTGGTTCCATACAAATTTTAGGATTATTTGTTCCATTTCTTTGAAAAAAGTGGATGGTATTTTGATGGGGATTGCATTGAATGTGTAGATTGCTCTAGGTAGCATTGACATCTTCACAATATTTGTTCTTCCAATCCATGAGCATGGAACGTTTTTCCATTTCTTTGTGTCTTCCTCAATTTCTTTCATGAGTATTTTATAGTTTTCTGAGTACAGATCCTTTGTCTCTTTGGTTAGATTTATTCCTAGGTATCTTATGGTTTTGGGTGCAATTGTAAATGGGATCGACTCCTTAATTTCTCTTTCTTCTGTCTTGTTGTTGGTGTATAGGAATGCCACTGACTTCTGTGCATTGATTTTCTATCCTGCCACTTTACTGAATTCCTGTATGAGTTCTAGCAGTTTTGGGGTGGAGTCTTTTGGGTTTTTCACATAAAGTATCATATCATCTGCAAAGAGTGAGAGTTTGACTTCTTCCTTGCCAATTTGGATGCCTTTGATTTCTTTTTGTTGTCTGATTGCTGTGGCTAGGACTTCCAATACTATGTTGAATAGCAGTGGTGATAGTGGACATCCCTGCCGCGTTCCTGACCTTAGGGGGAAAGCTCTCAGTTCTTCCCCATCGAGAATGATATTCGCTGTTGGTTTTTCATAGATGGCTTTTATGATATTGAGGTATGTACCCTCTATCCCTATACTCTGAAGAGTTTTGATCAAGAAAGGATGCTGTACTTTGTCAAATGCTTTTTCTGCATCTATTGAGAGGATCATATGATTCTTGTTCTTTCTTTTGTTAATGTATTGTATCACATTGATTGATTTGCGGATGTTGAACCAACCTTGCAGCCCAGGGATAAATCCCACTTGGTCATGGTGAATAATCCTTTTAATGTACTGTTGGATCCTATTGGCTAGTATTTTGGTGAGAATTTTTGCATCCATGTTCATCAGGGATATTGGTCTGTAATTCTCCTTTTTGATGGGGTCTTTGTCTGGTTTTGGGATCAAGGTAATGCTGGCCTCATAAAATGAGTTTGGAAGTTTTCCTTCCATTTCTATTTTTTGGAACAGTTTCAGAAGAATAGGTATTAATTCTTCTTGAAATGTTTGATAGAATTCCCCTGGGAAGCCATCTGGCCCTGGGCTTTTGTGTTTTGGGAGATTTTTGATGACTGCTTCAATTTCCTTAGTGGTTATAGGTCTGTTAAGGTTTTCTATTTCATCCTGGTTCAGTTTTGGTAGTTGGTACATCTCTAGGAATGCATCCATTTCTTCCAGGTTATTTAATTTGCTGGCATAGAGTTGCTCATAATATGTTCTTAGAATTGTTTGTATTTCTTTGGTGTTGGTTGTGATCTCTCCTCTTTCATTCATGATTTTGTTGATTTGGGTCATTTCTCTTCTCTTTTTGATAAGTCTGGCCAGGGGTTTATCCATCTTGTTAATCTTTCAAAGAACCAGCTCCTAGTTTCGTTGATCTGTTCTACTGTTCTTTTAGTTTCTATTTCATTGATTTCTGCTCTGATCTTTATGATTTCTCTTCTCCTGCTGGGTTTAGGCTTTCTTTGCTGTTCTTTCTCCAGCTCCTTTAGGTGTAGGGTTAGGTTGTGTACTTGAGACCTTTCTTGCTTCTTGAGAAAGGCTTGTATTGCTATATACTTTCCTCTTAGGACTGCCTTTGCTGCATCCCAAAGATTTTGAATAGTTGTGTTTTCATTTTCATTGGTTTCCATGTATTTTTTTAATTCTTCTTTAATTTCCTGGTTGACCCATTCGTTCTTCAGTAGGATGCTCTTCAGCCTCCATGTATTTCAGTTCTTTCTGACTTTTGTCTTGTGATTGAGCTCTAGTTTCAAAGCATTGTGGTCTGAAAATAGGCAGGGAATGATTCCAATCTTTTGGTACCCGTTGAGACCTGATTTATGACCGAGGATGTGATCTATTCTGGAGAATGTTCCATGGGCACTAGAGAAGAATGTGTATTCCGTTGCTTTGGGGTGGAATGTTCTGAATATGTCTGTAAAGTCCATTTGGTCCAGTGTGTCATTTAAAGTCTTTATTTCCTTGTTGATCTTTTGCTTAGACGATCTGTCCATTTCAGTGAGGGGGGTGTTAAATTCCCCCACTATTATTGTATTGTTGTCAATGTGTTTCTTTGCTTTTGTTATTAATTGCCTTATATAATTGGCTGCTCCCATGTTAGGGGCATAGATATTTACAATTGTTAGATCTTCTTGTTGGATAGATCCTTTAAGTATGATATAGTGTCCTTCCTCATCTCTTATTACAGTCTTTGGTTTAAAATCTAATTTGTCTGATATAAGGATTGCCACCCCAGCTTTCTTTTGGTGTCCATTAGCATGGTAAATGGTTTTCCACCCCCTCACTTTCAATCTGGGGCTGTCTTTGGGTCGAAAATGAGTCTCTTGCAGACAGCATATCGATGGGTCTTGTTTTTTAATCCAGTCTGATAGCCTGTGTCTTTTGATTGGGGCATTGAGCCCATTTACATTGAGGGTAACTATTGAAAGATAGGAATTTAGTGCCATTGTATTGCCTGTAAGGTGACTCTTACCGTATATTGTCTGTGTTCCTTTCTGGTCTATGTTGCTTTTAGGCTCTCTCTTTGCTTAGAGGACCCCTTTCAAGATTTCCTGTAGGGCTGGTTTTGTGTTTGCAAATTCCTTTAGTTTTTGTTTGTCCTGGAAGCTTTTTATCTCTCCTTCAATTTTCAATGACAGCCTAGCTGGATAGAGTATTCTTGGCTGCATATTTTTCTCATTTAGTGCTCTGAATATATCCTGCCAGTCCTTTCTGTCCTGCCAGGTCTCTGTGGATAGGTCTGTTGCCAATCTCATGTTTCTACCCTTGTAGGTTACATATCTCTTCTCCCGAGCTGCTTTCAGGATTTTCTCTTTGTCTATGAGACTCATAAGTTTTACTATTAGATGTCGGGGTGTTGACCTATTTTTATTGATTTTGAGAGGGGTTCTCTGTGCTTCCTGGATTTTCATGCCTGTTTCCTTCCCCAAATTAGGGAAGTTCTCTGCTATAATTTGCTCCATTATACCTTCTGCCCCTCTCTCTCTTTCTTCTTCTTCTGGGATCCCAATTATTCTAATGTTGTTTCGTCTTATGGTATCGCTTATCTCTCGAATCTGCCCTCGTGATCCAGTAGTTGTTTATCTCTCTTTTTCTCAGCTTCTTTATTTTCCATCATTTCATCTTCTATATTACTGATTCTCTCTTCTGCCTCATTTATTCTAGCAGTTAGCGCCCCCATTTTTGATTGCACCTCATTAATAGCCTTTTTGATTTCTACTTGGTTGGATTTTAGTTCTTTTACTTCTCCAGAAAGGGTTTCTCTAATAACTTCCATATTTTTTTCAAGCCCAGCTAGTATCTTTAAAGTGATGATTCTGAACTCTAGATCTGACATCGTACTAATGTCCGTATTGAGTAGGTCCCTGGCAGTCGGTACTACCTCTTGTTCTTTTTGTTGAGGTGATTTTTTCTGTCTTGTCATTTTGTGCAGAGGAGAATAGATTAATGAGAGAACAAAATGCTAGCAGAGTAACAACGTCCCCAGAAAATATACTCTAAACAAATCAGAAAAAACCTAAAGCAGTGGGAAAAGAAAGGGAAAGAGAGAAAAAAGAAAAAGAAAAAAAAGAAAAAGATAAAGATAAAAACAAAAACAAACAAAACAAAACAACAACAACAGAAAAACCAGAATGTGATCAAATATGATCAGGCTGGTATATAGATCAGTGCCACACACTAGATTTGGGGTGTATTTTGGTCTTTTAGAAGAAAGTGCCTCCCAAAATTTTAAAGAAAGAAAAACTTATATATGTACAAAAATAAGGGTTGATCTGATGAAGGGATGGAATATGACTGTAAAGATGGAAATTATAAAAAATTTTATAAAAGGAATTGATAAGAAGTTGTTTGAAAAAAGAAAGAAGAGGATTTAAAAAAAGAAAAAAAAAAGGGAGAGGATGTGATCAGGCAGGGGAATAGAAAATACCATATACTAGAGATTTAGGGTATATTTTGATCTGTTAGAAGAAACTATCTCAAAATTTTAAAGAGAGAACAACTTATATATATAAGCCAAAAATACGGGTAACTACTATGAAGGGATAGAATATAACTCTAAAAATGAAAAATAAAAATGTTTTTTTTTTTTTTTAAAAAAAGGGATTGATAAGATGTTGGTTGAAAAAGGGAAAAAGAAAAATTCAAAAAGAAAAAAAAAAGAAAAATTCAAAAAGAAAAAAAAAAGAAAAAAAGACAGTTAAAAAAAAATTAACTTTGAAAGACTACAGAATCATGGTAAAAAATCCATGAATTCTATGTGCAGTAGTCCCCTAGAGCTGGAGTTCTGCCGTTCTCATTGATGGGTAAACTTGGTCTTGGCTGGCTGTTCTCGCTGATCTTCTGGGGTAGGGGCCTGTTGCCGTGGTTTCCACATGTCTTTGCCGGAGGCAGAATTGCCCCGCCCTTGCCCCCTCCCAGCTAAGTAATTTGCTTGGGTTTGCTCTCCGGGGCTTTTGTTCCCTGTGAGCTTTCTGTACAGCTTTGGAGGCGGAGAGTGAAAATGGCGGTCTCCCAATCTCCGCCGCGGAGGAGCCGAGAACTCGGGGCCCCGCTTCTCAGTGAGCCCCCAGAGAAAAGCCTTCAGTCACTCCCGTCTCCCCGGTCTCCAGCCGCATTCCGTGCTCACCTGGCCTGTGACCGCGAGTTTCTATCTCTGGCACCCGACTCTGGGTGGAGTCTCCAAACCCAGCAGATCCCTGCGGTGCACTCCCGTGCGGCTCCTCCCGGGGGAGGAAGGTGAGTCTCCCCGGGTCTGCCGCTTGTTGGGACCCTGCTGGAGGAGCAGTGGCCCAACTGTGCCGCGGATCTCGGTTTATGGCAACCCCGAGCTGAGAGCCCGCGCCTGGGCTCCGCCTCTGCAGCCGGCTTCCCTGCTCCGATACCTGGGAGCTCTGCCACACTCAGGCACCCCCAGTCTTTCTGTGACCCGTGGGTCCTGAGACCACACTGTCCCGGAGGGTTCCACCCCCCACTTAGCCACCAGAGTGACGTCCCTCAGTGGAGCAGACTTTTCAAAGTTCCGATTTTGTGCTCCGCGGTTCTATCACTTGCCAGAAGCGGCCGACGGAGGCCCCTCCCTCGCCGTCTATCCTCCCGAATATCGCCTCGGATTCCCTTCTCCGCACGTCCTACCTTCCAGAAAGTGGTCGCTTTTCTGTTCAGAGAGTTGCTGCTCTTCTTTTCTTCGATCTCCTGTTGAGTTTGTAGGTGTTCAGAATGGTTTGATCCCTATCCAGCTGAATTCCTGAGAGGAGACAAAATCCAGGTCTCCTACTCCTCCGCCATCTTGCTCCGCCACCGACAGTAGCTGAAATTTGTCCTAAATCAGGCAGCTGTTCAGAGTTAAACATCATTTAGTTAATTGTTAGGCAAAATGTGGGATTTCTTTTTGTCCTCTTGTGTTAGTCCTGCCATGTAGCCTTGTATTATGCTATTGCTAAGTGTTCAATAACTCCCCAAGGCTCTGAGGACAAAATGCAAACATGGCAGACATCTGCAGCTTTCCAGTTAATGGAGTCAGCCTTAGATGCTGTGGTCCAGCTATTCTCACCACTGGCTCGTCAGCCGTACTTTACAAATGAAGGATCTGAATGCCTGAAGGTTGAAATGACTTGCCCAAAGTAATACTGTTCCTAAATGAGCTAAGACTAGAAATCAAGTGTCACATTGGCACCATTGCTGGATGAGAAGGACTCCTAATTCCAGAAGAACCAGGATTATCTTCTTCAATCCAAGTGCTGTTTCATTTTTTAAAGATTTACTTATTTATTTTGGTGGGGTGGGGGGCAGAGGGAGAAGGGGGGAAAGTCTCAAGCAGACTTCATGCTCAGCATGGAGCTAGACCAATCCGGGCTGGATCTCAGGACCCTGAGATCATGACTTAAGCTGAAATCAAGAGTTGGTTGCTTAACTGACTGTGCCACCCAGGTGCCCCACGGTCTTGGTTAAAGACCTAGACCAGGCTGGGACAATGAAGAACAGCATTCTCACTCATCCAAAGCAGTCAATTTATACCAAGCAGTATGAAGGTGTTTCAAGGGCTTTAAGAAATACATCTTTTTGTTAGATATTTTTATATATATATATTTTAAATTTCTAAGTTTTAAAACAGGGACACTAATTACAATAAATAATATAATATTGTTAATTATTTCAATAAGGTAAATTGACCTGTTGGCCACTCTGAGGTTCAGAGTCCTACCTGCAGATGGTGACTCCGAGTTGTGCTAGAAGCAGCCTGGGTTATGTTGCAGTAAATTTTTGCTACTCAAAAGTGTAGTCTGCAGGTCAGCAGCCTCCAAAACACCTGGGGGCTTGTCTGAAATGTAGAATCCCAAGCCCTACCCAGATCTTTTGAATTGGAAGCTGCATTTTAACCAGGTTCCTAAGTGACCAGTACAGACACTAAGATTTGAGAAGCACCATCCTAAGCACTATATGAAAGAGCCTCATGGAAGCAGTATTCTGTTTAGATTCCTTTCTAATGCTCTGGCTGGCTTGACCAAGGGAAAAACAGGTAAAGTCCTTGGCATAGTTATTGACACTTCTTTGTAACTCCACAAGTGATAATTTCCTTCTTCCTTGAAATTTTATTGACTCTAGGTTGTCTGGCAAGGAATTAGTAAAAAAAAAAACTGGACAAAAATGTTTGATTTTCTCCCTTTTTTTAATCATAAAAAGGAACATTTATTTATTAGAGGAAATTTGAATGACATATGCATAAAGAAAAAAACAAACTATTTGTCAATACAGAGGGACAGCCACTCTTCTTACCATCTTGGTGTATTGTCTTCCAGATATATATAAATTTATTTAATAAATATTTTATTCAATAAAATATATGAATGTATTTAAAATATTGAATAAGTAATGCATTCATATGGTTCAAAAAATATGAAAAGGTATATAATTTTGCCCATTTCTGTACCCCATCTGCTCCACTCCCAACCTCAAAAGGTAACTACTCCTATTAATTTTTTTATGTATCCTTCAGGAGATATTTTTATGTATAATCAAATAAATATGAATATGTGTACTTTCTCCATTTTAACACAAACGATAGCTTTATTTTGCATAGTTTTCCACCTTACACAGAGATACATAGAGAAAACATGATTTTGGAAATGCTGGGGAGTGCCCATTCCTCTGATGGAATGGTTAAGGGTAGCAAGAGCCAGTGGAGAGAGGGAGTGGACGTAATGTCTTCCAATCCAATAGCATATTAAATTCAGCCTCAGAGAGCCAGTCAACCAGGGATTAGAGGAAAATTGAAGACTTAATTATTTGTGATAGATTGCAAAGGGAAGGGGCTTCAGAAAAGACCTAGAGATTGGAGGGGCATATATATGTATACCTACTGACTAGCATGCTGAAATAGCAGAGATTGTCAGATGCAATCATAAAGAAATTATAACTGTGTTCTCTCACTCTCTCACATGGTCCTTAGGAAATCTGAAACTTTGACCCATTGTAAATTGGAGTTCACTTATTCCCAAAATGTTTCCAGAGACTGTCCTGCTATAGGTAAATCCAATCAGCATCTCACTCCTTAGATTTCTCTGTCATGACTAGGATATCAATACACCATATCTACCAAACTCTAGGAGACATTTAGTTCCAGAAGTCATTCTTCACTGGGATGAGGGAAAAGAAGTATCTGATCCCTCCCATGGATAGTGAAGGTTCTTACCAAATCTTTTGTCATCTCTCCTCTTGGCCAAATGCTCCCAACTCCTTTTATAGGATGGAGGTGAGTAGTTAGCTAAGGGAAGTAAAACTGATTCTTGACCAGTCTTGACTGTTTTGCATTCATAGTTTGAAGGTCTTGTGGTATGATCAAAATATAACTTCTAGTTATTTTTGATAATTGATAGGCATGTGCATATTAACTACTTTACATCCAAATTCACATCAGTTTTAGAGTTGCTTTTTGGTGTCTAAAATATTGAAAAACTTGTGTGATATGTTATTCTATGAACAATACAGCCTAGAAAGGCCTTTAATTTCCTTGAATTTTATTTTTATGTCCAAGAGGTTATATGTTCTTGAAGATTTAAACTTTCAGGTTGGAAGTGTATTTTATTTTCCAGAAGAAAAAATCTATACTATTTTCTAGAGGAAGAAGGAAATGCAATACCACACTGAGGAAACAATTTATGTTGGGAGATTGAGTATATATGTGTAAGTTACTGGATGTCTGTGAGATAAATCTGTGTGGGAAAATGTCATTTTGGGATTACGTTTTTATGTTATGAAAGAGTAGGATGGAGAGAAATGAATAATTGACCCTTGCATTTTCAGATTTCACTGCTTTCTCCTGCAAGTAGATAACATGCATAAATACTAAATGCACACCCTAAAGCTGCTTCTTGAGAGCAGTGGATTATATTCTAAAGGGACATATCCAAAGAACATCACTCAAATCACTTATTTATTCTTCATCCCCTATGCATGTTTCAGTGCACTTCCACACTATTATCATGCACAGGTTTACATAGCTCTCTGTATTTGCCCTTTTGCTGTTTCATCACTGGAGATGAGAAAACCCCTATACAATTCAGCTTGAGTGAATTAGTAAATTTACAGGTTGGAGTATTACCTGTCTAATATTAAATAACTTTTTGGTTTTTAGAAGAGACACTATGAATTTCCTCTAATATTCAGTCTTTCTCAGGGTAGTTTTAAAAATTAAATTTACACAAAATTGATCCAAACAGCCTGAGTTTCCTCAGAGGACACCAAGGTATATGCAGTATTGAAGTACCCCAAGTATCTTATGGGCAGTGGAGAAAGCTAGACAGGGAGAACATAAGGGGGCTTATTCCTGAACAAATATGAAACTAGCCCTGTCTTTGAGGGCTTGCAGAAGTAGCTAGGGTAACTTTAGGGATCTCATGTGAGTAGGCAGAGGATATGAATAAAAAGTGTTTACTTATTAATGCTAATATACTCTCACTTTTCCCTACAGATGGAAATGAGTGTGGAGTAGGAACTGAGGATATTTAGGATATGCATCTCTGAGGTTTCTTTTCCTTTGGGTCCTCATCCTCTACCAGGATCACTTACTTTTTTTTTTTATAAAGATTTTATTTATTTGTCAGAGAGAGGGAGAGAGAGACAGAGAGCAAGCACAAGCTGGGGGAGCGGCAGGCAGAAGGAGAAGCAGGCTCCCCGCATAGCAAGAAGCCCAATGCAGGACTTGATCCCAGGACCTTGGGATCATGACCTGAGCCGGAGGCAGCCACCTAACCAACTGAGCCA
Source organism: Neomonachus schauinslandi (assembly GCF_002201575.2). NCBI lineage: Eukaryota > Metazoa > Chordata > Mammalia > Carnivora > Phocidae > Neomonachus > Neomonachus schauinslandi. The sequence continues at coordinate 79,154,023 of NC_058413.1, read as the reverse complement.
CTCAGGCATCCTGGATCACTTACTTTTAAAAATATGTCCAGATCTGGAAGTTTATCAGGACCTAATGGTATTATGTAAATAAATAAGCAAGATGAGACTAGCACATGAAGCCCCAGAAAAATAAACCAAGTCTTGCTTTATCATGAAAAGTGGGAGAAAAAACAAATATTCCTTTGGGCTTCTAAGAAACAGGGACAATGTCCTCAGAAGTGGCCATTCAATACTTTTTGCTTACTAAAAGAATGACTTAATCAAACGGCGCACGGCAGAGTCTGATAAGACATTAACCCTGTTTCTGAAGTATAACATCAATTTCTCAGAGCATGAGCTCCTCCTGGAGGGCAGAGCCCACCTTGCATGACTTTTAGCCTATCCTTCCCCTCACTATCTCTGGTAATCTCCCTACAACCTTCAAGTAATAGGAAGGATTATATACCCACTTTGAGGTTAATAAATGATTGTCTATGATGATCAGATTAGAGTCATTTATTTGTAATATCATAAATGTCTGCAAAATACTGTTGGTGCCATTTTGCTTTTGAATTTTAAGAATTACATAAGACATATATGTGCAATTTAGAAAAGAGTAGAAAACAGATACATTAAAAAGAAGATTATTCACTATGGCACTAATTAGAGATAGCAAGATAGATATCTCTTTGTACAGAAATGGGATCTCACTGTGCATATTGTTAGTGTCTTGTTTTTTTCCTTTGTGACAAACTGTGAATATCTTTTTTGTGACATGATTTAGGAAGTGATTTATTAACGTAATGCCTATCTCTTTTGCTCTACTCTAACCAAGATTAATCTACTACAGATTTTTTTAAAACTAAAGTTGGTAGTTCCCTTCCTGTTCCTAATGAATCATTACCATTCATTATGCCTCTGGGATCCAGCAAACAGTGTCACTTCTGCATGTGATATAGAAAAGAAATGGGTTCACCTAAAGGGGGAAGTTAAGTTTAAAAATCCAGCTAAAAGTGCATAAAAGAGTAGCAAAGCCTCAAGGGAGAGCTGGGTTTCAGCAAGAGTGTGAGGCATTATGGAGAATGTGGCACAGACATCATCTTCCCCTTGCCCCACCATCTCCCCATTCCTCCTTCCCATCTTCCCCCTGACTCCTATAAAGGTACAGAGGGAGGCCTGGAGTTTGCACTCTCCTCATGTGGAGACGGATACTAGGAGAGGGAAAGAGGCAGCCCCTCCTATCAGTGACATTCATTCAAAGAGATTTTTGGGGTTGCAACAAATTTGTGACTGTGGTCCTCACACTAAGCTCAAAATCAGAACCACTCTGGTGTAAGTTTATGAAATCAGAGCCAGGGTGCCTGGGGGAGACCTGGACTGCATCAAGCACTGCAGTGCTGGAGGCAGAGATGTTCCTCAGGTACCTCTGGCCAGGGACTTTGTTTTCTCCCTCCAACTCTTGTGAGGATGTGACCTCATTGATCAGACTTTGCTTCAGTAAACAGAGAATCTCATTTATTTTTAGAGTGTGCATTTCCATGGTTTCCAGTGGGTTCATGGGTTATGCAATCATCATCACTATCTAATTTCAGAACATTTTCATCACTCCAGAAACACCCAAGAGCTAGCACTCTCCATTCCTTTCTCTTCCCATCTGATCTCATTTCTGTTTCCATGGATTTACCTTTTCCGGGAAGGGGGAATGGGGAGATGGTGGGGCAGGGGGAATATGATGTTTGTGCCACATTCTCCATAATGCCTCACACTCTTGCTGAAACCCAACTCTCCCCTGAGGTTTTGCTACTTTTTAATGCACTTTTAGCTGGATGTTTAAACTTAACTTCCCTTTTTAGGTGAACCCATTTCTTTTCTATATCACGTGCTGAAGTGACACTGTTTGCTGGATCCCAGAGGCATAATAAATGGTAGTGATTCATTAGGAACAGGAAGGGAACTACCAATTTTAGTTAAAAAAAATCTGTAGTAGATCAATCTTGGTTAGAATACAGCATAAGAGATAGGCATTACATTAATAGATCACTTCTAAAATCATGCCACATAAAAGATGTTCACAGTTTGTCACAAAGGAAAAAACCCATGACACTCATGATATAAATGGAATCATAAAATTTGTGGTCTTCTGTGTCTGGCTTCTTTCACTAAGCATAATGTTTGTGAGACTCACCCACGTTGTAGCACATATCAGGACTTTATTCTTTTTTATGGCTGAATAATATGCCATTGTATGGATATACCACATTTTGTTTTTCCATTCATTAGTTGATTGGCATTTGGGTAGTTCCCACTTTTTGGCTATAATGAATCATACTGTTATGGATCTTTGTGCACACATTTTTATGTGAACATATATTTTTCAATTTTCTGGGAGAATCTGATGTGTTAGAATATTTCTTTAAACAATAATGCAAAGATCTATGAATTTTTTGTTTTCAATTTTTCTGTAAACCCAAGACTGCCCTAAAAATAAAGTCTACTAATAGAACATGGATTATTAGTTCTTAGTGTAAATGATGATTTAAATCTGTGTGTGAATGGGCAACGGCATACCAAGAATTTGGTTGTTTTCTCTGCACTTCCCCTCCAGCTTTATTGAGGTATAGTTGGCAAATAGAATGTGTATTTTGAAAGTGTACAATGTAATGATATGTGATGTATGTATACATTGTGAAATGATTACCTCAATCAAGTCAGTTAACATCCATCAGCTCACATAGTTACTGCCTTATTTGGTCAAAATGTTTAAGATATGCTCTCTGAGCATATTTCAAGTATACAACACAATATTATGAATTATGTTATACATTAGATCCTCAGAATTTATTCATCTTATAACTGAAGGTTTATACCCTTTCATCAACTTCTCCCCATCCCCTCCACCTCCACCCCTAGGCTTTGGCAATCACCATTCTACTTTTTGTTTCTATGAATTTTATTTCCTCCTCTTCTTTTTTAGATTCCACATACAAGTGATACTATATAATATTTGTCTTTCTGTCTGTCTTATTTCACTTAGCATAATGCCCTCCAGTTTCATCCATGTTGTCATAAATGACAGGATTTCCTTCTTTTGGGGGGCTGAATAATATTCCAAAGTATATATACACCACATTTTCTTTATCCTTCCATTCATTGACAGACACTTAGGTTGTTTCCATATTTTGGCTACTGTGAGTAATACTGTAGTGAGCATAGACGTACAGATATACTGATTTTGTTTCATTCAAGATACTGAATATTTTTTCCTTTGGCTATGTACACCTGGATATGATCCTTTGAGTCATATTGTAGCTCTATTTTTAATTTTTTGAGGAACCTCCATATTGTGTTCCATAGTGCCTGTGCTAATTTGTATTCCCACCAGCTGTATACAAATTTCCCTTTTCTCCACATCCTTGCCAACACTTATTATCTCTTGTCTGTTTGATAATAGGAATTTGACTGTTTTCTCCACACTGATCAGAGTGACCAACAGTCCCATGGAGAAGCTAGGCATGAGGAAAAAGCCAAACCAAGAATTATTGCATTTTCCTTAGCCCTGTGTGGTTTTGTTAAATTTGTATCATTGGCTAAATAAAAGTGAGCATATAGTAAGCATAGAACAGTATGTGGCCTCTTCACACATATGGCAACCTGGAATGCTGCCAGTGATATTCTTTCCTTTAAAATACTAAAAATTATAACATAACACAAGTTGGCCTGAGGAAGTTAGGAAACAGAGATGAGCATAAAAAAGAAATTAATGTATTTCCACATAAATTAGATAGCATTGTTGATATTTCTTTTTATAAAACATGAAATCATATAGTACAGTGTGTGTTCTGCTTTTCTCTCTAATCAATGAGCTGTGAATATATTTCAGAGACATTAGATTAGAATTATCTACTAATACAGTACTATTTTTTCTTTATGTTCCACTGTAACCAAATTTAATCATATTAAGCCCCCTTTTTTTCTCTGGAAGCAAAAATAGGGGAGCAATTCTCTTTCTAGTTCAAAGCAGGCACTTCCATTTATTTTAAACTAGGGTCAAATAGTGCTAGCCTTACATGAGGCAGACAGGACTGGGTCTTACCCAAAGGGACATGCTGACATTTAAAAATAAGAGTAGACCTGTCTGGAAATAGTAAGGGAAACTCAAGAGGAAATGGGAAACCAGGACAAGAGAGTCTGGTCTTGTTATAGGATGAAAAGAGATAGTAAAAGGAAGTCTGGGGTTTCACTATGGTGGTAGAGGTTACATGAAGCCTGGTAAATTTGAAAGCTAAGAAAAGGGGAGTCTAGAGGACCTTATGGTGTGGAATTCCCAGGACCCACTGCCTTAACAACGAGGTACACAGGTCTTGCCAGCAACCTGAAGTTAATGGATGATTGTTGGTGGTGACCTGTTCAACAGACAATTTATTTGTGATTACAATTTTAACTAGATGCAATATGCTGTTTCAGAGATAATATTTCACCATAAAAAAAATCTAAAACCATCCACAGTACTTGTCCATCTGAGAATAATTTAAAAATGTCAATAATCCCAAATGATAATAAATGCACTCATATGTCTCTTTGCTGAAAGAAGTGTGAAAATATCTTTATAAAAATTGGATCATAAATTCTTACTATTGGTGTCCTGGTTTTTCCCATATTACTAATCTGTGGATATGTTTTTAGTAGCATAGTTTTGAGGAAGTACACTATTAATTTGGTGATGTCTCTACTTAACTGCAGTTTCAACCTCAGCTAATAGAATTAAGACATTTTCTGGATAGAATAAGCAGTCACACTTCACCTTCATGCCTCTGGTCAGTCACTCCCATTCCATGTGCCTTCAGAATCCAATAAAAAGCATAGATTCTGCATAGTTAGAGAAAGAATGGGACCAGCTAAAGGGGCATGTGGAAACTAGAAAAAACCAACCCCCACCTATAGCTACAAGGAACTGTAGAAGAACATCAGAGAAGACCGAATACTTGAAAAGGGAGCGGGGTGTAGATTGTGCTGCGTTAGGAAAGAGAAATAAGAGGGGAACAGGGCTTTCTGTTTAGTAGTAAAGTTTCTGAAGCCATGGAAATTTTTAAAAATGAGGACAGCAAGGTATTTTATATGAGCAGATGGCAAAGAGTTCATTCATTTTTTGCCCCAGTCCCCACAGCTCCTGGTATAGATGGTACTATGCATTTTCTGAAGTAGGGCATAGTTTCTAAGCACTGTGAAGATATATATTTAATAAGGTTATTTAGCAATAACTGGTGTTAGTTAATAGCAGGGTTGCCATCAAGTTAGCTTTTGAAGGTATGATTTTACCTTCTGGATATCCAAAATTGCAGAAGGAGTATGGGTTTATATAAGAAAAAATAGAAAACACAGATAGGCAAAAAGGTAATAATTATTCACTATAGTGTCATGCAAAAACATAGATATTTACATACAGCAGATCATACTGTGGCCTGTTAGATTTTTCCAAAATGAGAAGCTGTAAGCAAAAAGTTGATGGCATCATTTTTGAGGTGCACTATTACTGCAGTGGTGTTCTCCCCCCTCCCACCCCATTAATTAGACTTTCAAGACTTTTTTTTCTTTTCGGAATTGGACAGGAAGACATATTTTCACTTCTTGCCCAACTAATCACTACCATTTACTTACTGTCATTTGTCACAAGGCATGTCAGCTGTGCATACAGTAAAGAAAAGACTGCTCTGTCTTTCAGAGTCATGCTGATGTTTTAAAGCCCAACTGGAGCCTTTAAATGGGTAGAATACTAAAGGGAACAGAACACTGGAAAAAAGAGTCAGGTGTTAGGTAGATAAAGGGAATGCTAGGCTTCCACTGCAGGTGGTAGGAATTACTCAAACTCTAAAGCCCCCCAAAGCTGAGGAAAGAGCATATTTTTGGAGGGGTGCATGGCAAAATCGTCATCCCACCCGTTTTACCTAGCACAGCGTTGTGTACATACTCCAAGACTAACAGAACACTTAGATTGGCTAGGATCATGGTAGTTTTAAGATATTACTTAAGACAGAAACTCTTAGTTAAGATATAAGTTAGATATGTTGATATTCTATATATTTATAAAAGATCATAATGAATTGTAGGGAACTGTTAGACTCAGTTTCAGTGTTACTGGAGGAAATGGATTTCTTTATACCGCATCCTAGGACCAAAATAATGATCAGAATCATATCTAGTGTGGCGGTGCTACAGCAAGAATTTAACTTCTTATTTTTCCTCAGTTCTGTTAGGATTCTATCTGGCCAGCAAGTATTGCAGGGCAGCTGCATACCCTGTAGGGAACCTAGGCGTAGGGAAAAGCCAGGCCAAGGCCGGCCGCATCTGTTCCTGTTCTATGCAGTGTTATTCACTTCCACTATTTCTCAATTCTTGGCTGGTAACTTGGGAAAATACAGCAGGGTGTTTATATGTATGTAGTCTCTTCCTGCCAATATATAATTCACCTGCAGTCATCATTTTCCTTTTTAATGTTTATAATAACACAAATAACAGGTTTACTTAAGGAAAAGAAAAAGTAAAAAACCAGGAAATACTGATCAGCAAAAATAAAAAAAATTATTTATGGTGACCCAAATTAAAAATAGTAACATAAATATATTTTCACAAATGGAATCATCTTGTATATACTCTTTATATCGTGCTTTCTTTCATAAATGGACTGATAATATTGTATCCCTGGCATCATTTAAATTGTCCTCAAAACTGAGGGCTGTTTCTCCTTTATGCCCTTCTCTAGTGAATATTACCCACTCTAAGATTTTATATTCCTCTTAAGGCAGTCCTAGTTTCCTATCCTGTCCTATGGAAGGCAATAACACCCACTGAAGATCCAACAAAATGATGTTAGAGAAGAAATGTTGTTCTCTGGAACTGAGTTCCTGTGAAAACTGTGTAGAAAGAGTAGCAGAACAATGGATGGGAAATAGAATGCTAAAAGACTCTATTCTTTCTGCAGCAGGAAAGAGGAGCAGAGAAAAGAGACTGGGCTTTTCCTGGAGTAGTGAAATTTATTCAAATTCCAGACAACACAAAAGCTGTGGAGAGGGCGCCTGGGTGGCTCAGTTGGTTAAGCGACTGCCTTCGGCTCAGGTCATGATCCTGGAGTCCCGGGATCGAGTCCCGCATCAGGCTCCCTGCTCGGCAGCGAGTCTGCTTCTCCCTCTGACCCTCCTCCCTCTCATGCTCTCTGTCTCTCATTCTCTCTGTCTCAAATAAATAAATAAAATCTTAAAAAAAAAAAAAGCTGTGGAGAGTAAGTGCATCCAGAGGAGCAGAAGGCAGATGTTTTCCTTTCTATGTATAGGAGAATATTGGGTCACCAGCCAAAAGTTAACAAACACTTACGGATGGTTATGATGAACACTGTGTTCAGTAGGTCATTTATACATAATTCCACAAAGGAGAGATGTTTTACTTTCAAATTTCTAAGATTATGGAAAAATACATATTATTTTGAGAATAGAGAAATACAATGAAGGAAATCATTATTCTATATGCTGTCTACTTAAGGTAACACTATCTCTTGTTTCTTTTTCAAAACTGGGATCATCGTATATTCCAGTTTTTAGCTTGTTTTTTCCTCTTATCAATATATATTTTTTCAGTTGCACAGTGACTTGTTTTTCTATTTGGTCTGAAACATGATAACTGAGAGAAGGTCCATAAACTCCAGCTGCTGCAAAACCTCCAGTTGCCCTGGTTCCTTGATTTACTGTCTTGATTGTTCAATTCTTCCTTCAATTCTGTGAAATACCCCAGGATCCTTTCAATAAAATCTTCCTTTTATTTAAGTTAGGGAGTCTCTTTTAGGTGTTTTATACCAAGAAAACCTTAAGCAGTATACATAAGAATTATGGGAAAGATGAAGAAAAACAGGAAGACACTCAGATCTAGTAAAAGGTGTTGCTCGCCAAGGGGCAAGCTGAAATTAAACAAAAACAAAAATAAAAACCTTAATTTGAAACTGTATGAACAAGAGAGAGAAACAGAGAAATAGAATGCCATTAAAAAGAGAATTAGATCTTGCTGCCACAGGAAAAAATATTACAAATTGAGGACTTGGCATTTTCATTAATTTAGTAAATTTTATTCAGAACTTGGAAATATTTCAAACAAATAAACAAAAAATGACAAGATTTTTGGGAAGAGTGTATTATCTAGGACTCACTAAGGATTTTGGTGTTAGATGAACTAAACAACAGTAACTCTAGATTAGAAACTCTTTGAGCATTCTCCAGCTGGAAAAACCTCCAATGTGGAATAAGATTTATTGGATGAAATGCCAGCAAAGAGGCAGGGCACTGGTCAATATAGCAAGAAAGAAGACAAGATTGAGAATTGTTTCCTCAAAAAATATTTTTTTAACCTTTTTGTATTTTGCAAATATTCTAAATTAAGCATGAATAGAGCAGGATGCCATTTCCTTTAAAATAATATACATACTTTTTTATTAAAATTTAAAAGCTCACTAGAGAATTAGTTAATAATTCCCACTTCAGAAGGAAGATCTTGTAAACATACCAACTTGTCTTACATGACTTTTGATATTACTCACTTAATTTTGTTAAAGAAACAGGGAGACCATTTTTAATTAAACTAATATTTATGGGCAGATGAAATTGGATGCATTAAGTCTCTAGGGTGAGCCCATTTGCTCCTAAGACACACAAAAAAATTTCCAGGGGGAAAAGAAACCATATGTGGATTCTTTTACATTTTGTGGATGGGCTATGAACCTAAATTTGCCCATTATAGTCCCCTCAAATTCAAGTTTTATATGACTGCCTGTGGTTGGTCTGTGTCCCATTCTATCAAGCTTTAAGCTTGCTACTCTATTTACTGCCAATAAATGTTCAGAATTTACTAGGGCACTAATGGATTTTGATCAGTGATCTCAATTCTTCAAACTCCGCAGCCATTATATTGTATACTTTTAGATATAGGTATGCCTCTTTTCTAGTTGGCATAGGGGACAACATTCATAGGCAAATAAGGAGTCATCAAGAAGCTTAAATAGACTTCTGACTGTCAATTGATGTGGGAAACAAAGGTAAAAGAAAAATTTTTAAATTTCCTCACTACTTACAGCCCATTTGACAAGTCCTTGAAACAAGCAGAGTGACATTCCTCTAGGAACTCAGTTGCCTCTGTGTTGATACTTTGCTAAGGGCAAAAGGCAATCTTAGTCCAAACCCCAGGACCCTGTAAATCTACTTTAACATATAAAGTTCCGTTGGAAACTTCCTTTATCTCTACCCTCCAAGATACATATTAGCAATCATCCCCCAAGCATATGACCCACCCATATATATCTGAAGGGGTTCATGACTAAGATTTTTTTTAAACATTTAAATTTAAATTTAATTAATTAACATATAGTGTATTATTAGTTTCTGAGGTAGAGTTCAGTGTTTCATCAGTCTTATATAATACCCAGTGCCCATTGTATCACATGCCCTCCTTAATGTGCATCACCCAGTTACCCCATCCCTCCACCTCCTCCCCTTCAGCAACCCTCAGTTTGTTTCCTATGATTAAGAGTCTCTTCAGTTTGTCTCCCTCTCTGACTTTGTCTTGTTTTATTTTTCCCTCCGTTCCCCTATGATCCTCTATTTTGTTTCTTAAATTCCACATATGAGAGAGATCATATGATAATTGTCTTTTTCTGATTGACTTATTTTGCTAGCATAATACCCTCTAGTTCCATCCAGATTTTTGCAAATGACAAGACTTCATTTTTTTGATGGCTGCATAATATTCCATTGTATATATATATACCACATCTTCTTTATCCATTCATCTGTTGATGGACATCTGGGCTCTTTCCATAGTTTGGCTATTGTGGACATTGCTGCTGTAAACATTGGGGTGTAATCAGATCACTACATTTGTATCTTTGGGATAAATACCCAGTAGTGCAATTGATGGATTTTAGGGTAGCTCTATTTTCAACTTTTTGAGGAACCTCCATACTGTTTTCCAGAGTGGCTGTATCAGCTTGCATTCCCACCAACAGTGTAAGAGGGTTCCCCTTTCTCTGCATCCTCACCAACATCTGTCATTTCCTGACTTGTTAATTTTAGCCATTCTGACTGGTGTGAGGTGGTATCTCATTGTGGTTTTGATTTGTATTTCCCTGATGCTGAGTAATGTTGAATATTTTTTCTGTGTCTGTTGGCCATTTTTATGTCTTCTTTGGAGAAATGCATGACTAAGGTTTTATTAGAGGGTAGTTAGTGATCTTTTCCCAACAATAGGTAGCCCCCTCAAGGTCCTGGAAAACTTGCTTCCAAAATTCCTTAGAAAATTATGCTATCCCTAACCCCCTCCCAAATAGAAAGTATATAATCAGCCACTCCTCATGGTTCCAGTGCAGCTCTTTCTACCCAAGGTTCCTGTCCCTGTGCTTTAATAAAATCACCTTTTTTTACCAAAGACATCTCAAGAATTCTTTCTTGGCCATTGGCTTTGAACCCTAACATCTTTCCTACATCAAATTACCATTACTGGGCCCAATTACACTGGTACTATAGAGAGTTATACTAGTTTTAGAATAGCAATTGAATAGACAGTTATATGTCTGTGGAGTTCGCATTTACTTCTGTTTTTACTCCAAGACATTAATAAAGAGTAATGAATGTAGTGACTTTGGATGTATTAACTATGAAATGGAGACAAGAGAGTTGAAATGGAGTCTCTTTAAAACCCCATGCCAGGGCAAAGGGATAGGAGGTAGGTAAAGGAGTGGGGAAGGGAGAACAATAAAGATGGAGAAAAGCTGATTTATTTTATTTTTTTAGGCAGGGTTCCCCAGATAAACCTGAGAAAAGGGAAAGGAGACTTAATACCCATGAGCAATATTATTTGTAGCTTAATTTAATTAAAGCCATATCAGAAATTGACTGATTTATAAACATTCTTTGGTATGGCTTTGTGGATTTTCTTTTACTTTACAGTTTATGTTACACTTGAAAAGTTCCAACCCTGTCTTGGCAGAGGTAAGAAGAAATGATGAATTTCCATTCTTTCAAGCTTTATGATTTTAGACAGTGTAGGTCAAATCTGCTAGTAGATTTAAGGGCCTCATTTAGGAATCAGAGGTAAAGAGAAAAGCTCAGATTAGATTGTTAAGTGCAAGAACAGATTTTAAGGCAGGAAGCAAGATGGAAATTGAGTAAAAAGACCAATTTTTCCTGAAAATAGTGTTGGGGTGCCCAGAACTCCTTTTTATTACATGCTAAAGTCCAATTGACTGTGTTCCGTTGTGTGCAAAATTACTTTTAGAATAGATTTATGGCCTTGCATGAGGTTGCTTCTGTGAATCATCTTTGGTATTCTCTTTTTATGTCCATATCCTTATTTAGCTCCTTAGCTTTTATGAGGTCAACTCCACCCCCAACACAATTAATTACTAGTATACTTTGCTCTATACATAATTGGCATAAAAAATAATTCTATCTCAAGTTCTGGTCAATGAGTATAACTTTATAGTTGCCAGATAACTACCAAAAACTCTGAGGAGTACCAGAAGGATATACTATACCTATATGTAGAAACTTGAAATCCTTTTTTACATTATCATTTCATCAAAGAATAGTTTCCTGGACCATTATTACTGGCTTCCTGTGGAACTGATTTTATTGAATTAACTGTTTTCCTTAGGGTGCCAGTTGTGTAGTGTGCATGTTGGCATAATGAGATCAATATTCCTTCTGAATAAAAGATAATAACTGGTTAGATGATTGATTCAGGCCCTTTGCCTCATTCCTTTTTGCCATGAGAGGAAAGGGATACTGAACCAAGCATTTTCTGGCACAAGAACATTGGGTTGATATCATTTAAAACTCTCTCCAAGTACTTACACTTTTCTCTGGGTTTAGGACCCAGGCTATTTTTTTAAATTTAATTTAACTTTATTATGTTACATTAGTCACCATACAATACATCATTAGTTTTTGATGTAGTGATCCATGATTCATTGTTTCCATGTAACACCCAGTGCTCCATGCAGTACGTGCCCTCCTTAATACCCATCACGGGGCTAACACATCCCCCTAACCCCCTCTAAAACCTCAGTTTGTTTCTCAGGGTCCATAGTCTCTCATGGTTTGTCTCTCCCTCCCAATTTCCCCCCCTTCATTTTTCCCTTCCTTATCCTAATGTCCTCCACGCTATTCCTTATGTTCCACAAATCAGTGAAACTGTATGATAATTGACTTTCTCTGCTTGACTTATTTCACTTAGCATAATCTCCTCCAGTCCCATCCATGTTGATGTAAAAGTTGGGTATTCATCCTTTCTGATGGCTGAGTAAAATTCCGTTGTGTATATGGACCACATCTTTATCCATTCATCTGTTGAAGGGCATCTTGGCTCTTTCCACAGTGGCTATTGTGGACATTGCTGCTATGAACATTGGGGTGCATGTGGCCCTTCTTTTCACTACATTTGTGTCTTTGGGGTAAATACCCAGGAGTGCAATTGCTGGGTCATAGGGTAGCTCTATTTTTAATTTTCTGAGGCACCTCCACAGTGTTTTCCAAAATGGCTGTACCAACTTGCATTCCCACCAACAGTGTAAGAGGGTTCCCCTTTCTCCACAACCTCTCCAACATGTGTTGTTTCTTGCCTTGTCAATTTTTGTTATTCTAACTGGTATAAGGTGGTATCTCAATGTGGTTTTGATTTGAATTTCCATGATGGCTAATGATGAACATTTTTTCATGTGTCTGTTAGCCATTTGTATGTCTTCTTTGGAGAAATGTCTGTTCATGTCTTCTGCCCATTTTTTGACTTGATTATTTGTTTTTTGGGTGTTGAGTTTGAGAAGTTCTTTATAGATCTTGGAAATCAGTGCTTTGTCTGTAATGTCATTTGCAAATATCTTCTCCCATTCTGGGGGTTGCCTCATTGTTTTGTTGACTGTTTCCTTTGCTGTGCAGAAGCTTTTTATCTTGATGAAGTCCCAAAAGTTCATTTTCGCTTTTGTTTCACTAGCCTTTGGAGATGTATCTTGAAAGAAGTTGCTGTGGCCGATGTCAAAGAAGTTACTGCCCACGTTCTCTTTTAGGATTTTGATGGATTCCTGTCTCATATTGAGGTCTTTCATTCATTTTGAGTTTATGTTTGGGTATGGTGTTAGAGAATGGTCCAGTTTCATTCTTCTGTATATAGCTGTCCAATTTTCCCAGCACCATTTATTGAAGAGACTGTCTTTTTTCCATTGCATATTTTTTCCTGCTTTGTCAAAGATTAGTAGACCATAAAGTTGAGGGTCCATATCTGGGCTCTCTATTCTGTTCCATTGGTCTGTATGTCTGTTTTTGTGCCAGTACCATGCTGTCTTGGTGATCACTGCTTTATAATACAGCTTGAAATCAGGCAATGTAATGCCCCCAGCTTTGTTTTTCTTTTTCAACATTTCCTTGGTGATTTGGGGTCTTTCCTGGGTCCATACAAATTTTAGGATTGTTTGTTCCAGCACTTTGAAAAATGTTAGTGGAGCTTTGATCAGGATGGCATGGAAGGTATAGATTGCTCTGGGCAGCATAGACATTTAACAATGTTCATTCTTCCAATCCATGAGCATGGACTGTTTTCCCACCTTTTTGTGCTCTGGGCAGCATAGACATTTAACAATGTTCATTCTTCTGATCCATGAGCACGTAATGTTTTCCCATCTTTTTGTGTCTTCTTCAATTTCTTTCATGAGTGTTCTGTAGTTCCCAGAGTATACATCCTTTACCTCTTTTGTTAGGTTTATTCTGAGGTATCTTATGGTTTTTGGTGCTATTGTAAATGGAATCATTTCTCTAATTTCTCTTTCTACAGTTGCATTGTTAGTGTATAGGAAAGCAACTGATTTCTGTGCATTGATTTTGTATCCTGCCACATTACTGAATTGCTGTATGAGTTCTAGTAATTTGGGGGTGGAGTCTTTTGGGTTTTCTACATAAAGTATCATGTCATCTGTGAAGAGAGAGAGTTTGACTTCTTCTTTGTCAATTTGAATACCTTTTATTTCTTTTTGTTGTCTGATTGCTGTTGCCAGGACTTCTAGTACTATGTTGAAAAATAGTGGCAAGAGCGGCATCCTTGACGTGTTCCTGATCTTAAGGGAAAGGCTCTCAGCTTTTCCCCATTGAGGATGATATTTGCTGTGGGGTTTTCATAGATGGATTTTATGAAATTGAGGAATGTTCCCCCTATCCCTATACTCTGAAGAGTTTTAATCAGGAAAGGATGCTGTATTTTGTCAAATGCTTTTTCTGCATCAATTGAGAGGACCATATGGTTCTTCTCTCTCCTCTTATTAATGTGTTGTATCATATTGATTGATTTGTGAATGTTGAACCACCCTGCAATCTTGGGATAAATCCCACTTGGTCCTGAGAGATGATCCTTTTAATGGATTGTTGGAGCCTATTAGCTAGGGTTTTGTTGAGAATTTTGGAATCCATATTCATCAGGGATATCGGTCTGAAATTCTCCTTTTTGATGGGGTCTTTGCCTGGCTTGGGGATAAGGGAATGCTGGCCTCATAGAATGAGTCTGGAAGCTTTCCTTCTGTTTCTGTTTTTTGAAACAACTTCAGTAGGATAGGTGTTATTTCTTCTTTTAATGTTTGGTAGAATTCCCCAGGGAATCCATCAGGCCCTGGACTCTTGTTTTTTGGGAGGTTTTTGATCACTGCTTCAATTTTGTTACTGGTTATTGTCCTATTCAGGTTGTCAATTTCTTCCTGTTTCAGTCTTGGCAGCTTATAGGTTTCCAGAAAGGCATCCATTTCTTCCAGGTTGCTTAATTTATTGGCATATGGTTGTTGATAATAATTTCTAATAATTGTTTCTATTTCCTTGGTGTTAGTCGTGATCGCTCCCCTTTCATTGATAATTTTATTAATTTGGGTCCTTTCTCTTTTCTTTTGGAGAAGTCTGGCCAGTGGTTTATCAATCTTATTAATTCTTTCAAAGAACCAGCGTCTAGTTTCATTTATCTGATCTACAGTGTTTCTGGTTTCTAATTCATTGATCTCCACTCTAATCTTAATTATTTCTCTTCTAATGTGTGTCTTAGGCATTGTTTGTTGCTTTTTCTCTAGTTCTTTAAGGTGTAAAGTTAGTGGGTGAATTCGGGATTTTTCTGTTTTTTTGAGGGAGGTTTGGATGGCTATGTTTTTCCCCTTAGGACTGCCTTTGCAGTATCCCATAGGTTTTGGACCAATGTGTTTTCGTTCTCATTGGTTTCCATGAATTGTTTAAGTTCTTCTTTGATTTCTTGGTTGACCCAAATATTACTGAGCGGAGTGGTCTTTAGCTTCCAAGTGTTTGAATTTCTTTCAAATTTTTTCTTGTGATTGAGTTCCAGTTTCAAAGCATTATGGTCTAACAATATGCAGGGAGTAATTTCAGTCTTTTGGTATCAGGTGAGACCTGCTTTGTGACCCAGTATGTGGTCTATTCTGGAGAAAGTTTCATGTGCGCTCGAAAAGAATGAGTATTCTGTTGTTTTAGGGTGGAATGTTCTGTAAATATCTATGAGGTCCATCTGGTCCAGTGTGTCATTCAAAGCTCTTGTTTCTTTGTTGGTTTTCTGCTTAGGTGATCTGTCTATTGCTGAGAGTGGAGTATTGAGATCTCCTACAATTAATGTATTGTTATCAATATGACTCTTTATGTTGGTTAACAGTTGGCTTATGTAGATGGCTGCTCCCATGTTGGGGGCGTAGATATTCACAATTATAGATCTTCTTGTTGGATAGACCCTTTAAGAATGATAGAGTGTCCTTCAGTGTCTTTAACTACAGTCTTTAGCTTAAAATCTACTTTGTCTGAAGTAAGAATTGCTACCCCAGCATTCTTTTGAGGTCTGCTTGCACGGAAGATGGATCTCCATCCCTTCACTTTCAGGCTGTATCTTTAGGTTCAAAATGAGTCTCTTGTAGACAGCATATGGATGGGTCCTGTCTTTTTATCAAATCTGCAACCCTGTGCCATTTTATGGGAGCATTTAGGCCATTCATGTTGAGAGTGATTATTGAAAGATATGAATTTACTTTCATCATGTTGCCTGTGAAGACCTAGTTTCTATAGATTGTCTCTGTAAATTTCTCTCCTATATCACTCGTGGGGTCTTTCTCCTTTTATAGAACCCCCCCTTAATATTTCTTGCAGGGCCGGCTTAGTGGTCACATATTCTTTTAGTTTCTGCCAGTCTTGAAAGCTCTACATCTCTCCATCCATTCTAAATGACAGCCTTTACAGATAAAGTATTCTTGGTTGCACATTCTTCCGAATATGTCTTGCCAGCCCTTTCTGGTTTGTCAAGTCTCTGTGGATAGGTCTGACATTATTCTGATGTTCCTCCCTCTGTAGGTAAGGAATATCTTCCCCCTAACTGCCTTTAAGATGGTTTCCTTGGTTCTAAGATTTGCCAGTTTTACTATTACATGCCGGGGCATTGGCCTGTTTTCCTTGATCTTGGGAGGGGTCCTCTTTGCCTCTAGGACACAAATGTTTGTTTCATTCTCAGATTAAGGAAGTTCTCAGCTATGATTTGCTCAAATATATCTTCTAGTCCTCTCTCTCTCTCCACACCCTCAGGGATCCCAATTAATTCTGACATTGGAACGTTTCATGGTGTCACTTATTTCTCTGATTCTATTTTAAGGATTTTGAGTCATTTTTCCCTGGGGTCCTCTTTTTCCTTCTTTTCTATCAATTGGTCTTCTAGATCACTAATTCATTCTTCTGCCTCACTAACTCTAGTCTTTAGATTATCTAGATTAGATTGGATCTCATTGATAGCATTTTTAAGTTCTGCCAGTTCAGCTTTCATTTCTTCCCTTAGAGACTCTATGTTGCCATTAATCAATTTCTCCATTCTAGCTATTGTCTTCACAATTGCTACCCTGAATTCTATTTCCAACATCCTGGTTGTATCTGTATCCATTTGTAGATCTATGGCAGAAGTCACAGTCTCTGAGTCTTTCCTATTTTGGGGGTTCCTCCTCCTAGTCGTTCTGTTGAGGGGTGGTTGAAGGAATGTGCAGAGTCGAAATTATTGACCACAGCCCAAGCAAGATGCACCAACTTTATAGGTACCTTAGGGTTGCCAGCCTCTTGTTCTCCCAGTCTGTCTTCTTGGGGAGGGGTCTGCCATGCTGTTACTCGGGCAACCCTGTTTGGGCAGAGTTGCCCTGCCCCCTGTGGGGGGGATGGGCTCAGTGAAAACCGGTTTTTTAGGGCTTTGGTTATCTGGCAGCTTTCCTTGGCTGCTTTTCACGTCTCTTCTGAGAGTCAGTGTAGAAGAGATTGTTTCCAATCCTCTGCCTCAGGACAGAGAGATTGCAGTCTGTTCTTCAGTGAGCTCTCCAGGCCACATTATCTCTGTTTCTGTCTGTGCTGCTATAAACTGCAGCATCCTGGGTTGTGTGACCCTCAGCAGGGCTCCCCCTCCTCATGTCCAGGTCAGGTCATGGGAGCATGTCTCTGCCCTTTGTGCTTCTAAAACCGCCAGCCACCCTCAGTTTGCATGCATGTCCTGCCACTCCAGGTTTCAGTCTGGGGGGCTGCCCTAAAGTCCTTTCCCCATTGCTGCGGGTCTGCAAGTCTGTGCCTGGTCCCCAGCATGGGAAGATTTTCATTCCTCTGTTATTTCACTTTCCTGGTGCCAGCACTTATGGCAGCCCCCTTCTGTTTATCTTTGGATATGTGCCTCCAGAATCATGGCTCCCTGCTTCATACCTCGAAACCAACCACCGGTGATATTCTGTTTGTAGAGATCCAGATCTATATTTTTACATCTCAGGCTGATTTCATGGGTGTTCAGAGTGGTCTGGGAAATAACCAGCTCAATTCTGGGGACTAGTTGGAATAAGGTCCCCTACTCCTCTGTCATCTTTTCCTGACTGCATACCACATCTCTTTACCAGAGAGTTTTACAGGGTTTCAGTTCTGTTGGAGGTGGTGAAAACACCATGTCTCCTGACTAGAGAGTTTTACAGGGCCTCAGTTCTTTCACAGAGGAATGAAGGCCACAGTCTCACGTACCTGGAGTGGAAGCCCAAGCTATTTCTTATGGTGCATAGATATGCCATACTTTCCCTCTTCTCTGGTGCCCAGGCAAAGAAGTCTGCTAACAAAAGTTATCAAAACTTGGAAATAAGGCAAAAAGTTGACTATATGACATTTCATTACCATTCTGAAATGTTATCTAACAGCATTACTGAAGAATTATCTAATTTTATAGAGAAATAACCTTTGGTTTACTATTTGCTATTATTTAGAGCCTGAACTCTGCATAGTTAGAAGACTGATAGATTACAAATGATTTTTACCAGTAGAACTGTAATGCATTCTTTTAGGTAGGAAAAAAAAAAAGACACCCAGAGATTATGGTTTTATTGCCCTGTAGGACATCAACCAGTTTTCAAAAATCTAATTTATCAGGCTTGTTTCATTACTCCTTTACTGACTGACTGTATAAACCTCTGTTCTGCAAGTGTTCTTTGAACCACCTTCCCCATCCTGCTGGTTCCATTATTAAATTTGTGACACATGGTCTTTTTAGTCCTTTTTCTAAAGAGCTCTCTTCTTGGATCCTTGTAAGCCATATTCTTGCTTCTGATGATTTTTATGAAAAGCAAAATGGTGTCATGGGCAGAGAATCAGTTTTAGATCTGACAGATTTAAACTGGAATCATAGCTTTCTACTAAGATTTGCAACCTTGAACATATCACTTAACTTCTCTGGCCATATTTTTCTCTAAGATAAAATGAATCACATGTGTTGCAACAATTAAATTTCTGTTTATTCTTCAAAGACCTCTTCATTTCTAAAATTCTCTGATTGCAACACTTAAGAGCTTCTTATTCCCAATTAACTTTTAGGAGTCAGAAGTTTAAATGTGCAAAGTTTCTGGTTCATTTCTCCTGGTTCAATGCTTGGTTATAGAACAGCAACAGTAGGTTGAGCTGAAAAAACTTAAATATCCTCCACAAAGCAGACTTATAAATTCCCAGGATGCCAGGTCACCAGGCAATCTCCAGGTCACTTTCAGTTCCATTCAGAAGTATCAGTTGCTTCATTACAGTTTAAACCTAAGTGTCTCACAATTCAGGTGTTTGACATTGAACTTTAAAATAAAGATAGCTTATAGGTGGAAAAATTATTACAACTTGTGCCAAAGTCCACTGAAAAAAATACCAGATGAGGCTAATTTATTCCTGGGGCTGTGATATCATCTTCAAGGACAGGCACTGGCAGATGGTGTTGTCTCAGGGAATTACACAAAAATGAGACTCTCTAATAAGAAATTATTTTTCTCTATTCCTATGGACTCATAAAACTAATTTTAAGGTTTACTTATACAAAATCCCCAAATAGGTTATATTTCATCATGTTTGTGAGCTTAAAAGTCTGTTCCTATTTTAATTTTTTACATTAACACCAAAATGTATTTTAATAATGCTCCTTTGTAGATGTTGACATGGTGTTATCCTGATAATACTTCTAACCTTAGTTAACCTGTTTTCATTTTCTTTAGTTAAGTTACATGGCAAAGCAGAATAATAATGATAAACATTTACACGGATTTCTTTATATTACCACAATAGCTGATGATTTCCTGCAAGTAAGGCATATGTGAATGATATATCCATTTTCACGTTTTGCTAGTTTGCTTTAACTAGACAGAAGTTAGAATCTTATGTAACAAAATCATGAAGGGATATTCATGAAACAAGTCACAGTTCCCACTCATAGTCAAGGAGAGAGGATTAAACAGGGGCATAAATGAGGTGGGGACTACTGAGGGCCATTATAGAATTTGCTCACCACAATTCATAAACAAAATGTGTCATAAAGGTTTACTTATGATTAAATACAAAGATGTTACATTTTTCAATGAAATCATTGTGTCTAAAATTTAAGAGTGCCTTTTCTGGTATTTCAACTTAACTCAGCAACTATGTTAACTTACATTTTATTCTTTTTTCCATATTTAAATGATTTTTTTAAGCAAATATCATAGGAAATACTTATTTTTTACTACAAAATTCTAGCTGGATATTTTAAAAATAGCTCCCTTTTCCAGTGGCAATGACTTTAAATAGATGTATTAACTCTCATTTATTAATATCAACTCATCTATACCCAGTTTGTGCCAATGAAAATACTACTCTCAGATTTGTTCTGCCATGCATTTCTTTCCTCCCAAAGATAAATTAAACATTTATTCCACCGTGTTTACTTTTTTTTAAAAAAAGCTTTTATTTATTTATTTGAGAGAGAGAAAGAACACAAGCAGGGGGAGAGCAGAGGGAGAGGGAGAAGCAGGGAGCCCGATACAGGGCTTGATCCCAGGACCCTGAGATCATGACCTGAGCCACCCAGTCACCCCTCCACTGTGTTTACTTTTGAAAGCAGTCTTAGGGATCTTATATTTTATGAAGTCCTCATGTATATGATTAAATTGCTTCATTTATGATGGTATTTGGACCAACAATTGCATAAAAGATGCTGTTTTATACTACTGTTCTCAAGAAAGTGATTTACAAACAGAGGAGTCTAGAATTTTAACAGGATAATCTCCAATCTTTATTCCCTCTTATTTAATCACATAATAAATCTAAATGTTTTAGGATGTTAGTAGACTGTACTGTAGACTGGGGACTAATAGCAATGGTAACTTAGGAGCTGAAGGTTGTGTATGCCAAAAGTGCAGGAGCACCTAAGGGGAATCATGATCTATATTATAAAAACATCGCCATAGAGACAGAATTGTGGAATCAAGAAAACGGGTGTCACAGCTGAAAACTTTTAAGTCTTCTAGCCCAACCCTGTGGTTTTTTTTTTTAAAGATTTTATTTATTTATTTGACAGAGAGGGACACACAGCTAGAGAGGGAACACAAGCAGGGGGAGCGGGAGAGGGAGAAGCAGGCTTCCCGCCGAGCAGGGAACCCCATGCGGGGCTCGATCCCAGGATCCCGGGATCATGACCTTTGCCAAAGGCAGACACTTAAAGACTGAGCCTCCCAGGCACCCCAACCCTACATTTTTTATTCAAAGTTTATGTGAACAATTTGATATATTATAGCTCACTGCAGAAGATCCACTGAAATGCATTCATTGTAATAGTAAGTCAAATTGGTTAATCTTCAATCAAGAGAATTTTATGCATTTTTTCTTTTTTTTTTTTTTGAGAAATGGTAAGATTTTAGCCACTTCACAATCAGATCTTGCTTTGTTGCTAGAGGACTTCCACTGGGTTAAGCCAATAGCATGTAACTTTTAAATAAGAGCGTTAAGTGTTATATTTAAACCAGAAAGCATATAGTCAATCATACCATATTAAAAATGGCTATTACAAATCATTTTTTTCAACTATCTGCCTATTTCTCAGTTTCCAAACATTTTCTAAAAATAATTTTATGTTAGTTAAATGTGGTACACACTTTAACTAAGAATAGTTTGTAATAGCTTGCAACATTTTTCATTTTTATATCTCCTACCCCATAGAATGTAGTTCCTTCTCACTTCTTTCCAAGAGTTCCATCGAAAATAGGGGGAAAACAGTCTATTATTCCCAATTCTATAGTCTAGAAGGTACTGAAAAGAAGCAGCCCAGAAGAGGAGAAAGCCTTGGGTTTTTTAAATTTAGTTTTTGCTGATTTTTAAAAATTACAATTATAATATATGTATATTGAAAAATTGAGTATTTTTAACTTTATACAATTAAATGGTAATCCCCCCCTCCTCCTGTCCTCCCTATTAACACTGTTTGTGTGTATCTTCCTACTCCTTTTATGTGCATATACATAATGTGAAATGTTGCTTTAAAAAATTAGTTCATTTATACAAAATATTCTGTGTCTTTTCCCCAAATTCAATAATATATCTTGTTGGTAGATAAAAAGCTCTCTCATTCTTTGAAATGATGACATGGTATTCCATGGTATGGGTGTATAATAATGTAACTCTTTTTCTAAGTCATTGATGGATATTCAGGAGGTCTCCAATTTTTCTTTATTATATGTGTTTCTTTTTAAAGTAATCTGCCTTCCAATAAGTAATCCAAGAGTATTCAGTACATAACTTCACATTGTTCTGGTTGAAAAGAAATTAGCTTGTTAAGAAAATATTCCTTTAGTAGCTGCCATGTTCTGAGAAAACATTGCTAAGTACTTGGGGATTAAAGAAGTATAATATAGAGGTTTACCCATCAGGGCCTTGTATTATAACAGTGTTTTAAAGAGTAAAGCATCCAAAATCTTTTTTTTTCCCATATTCATTTATTTATTTATTTTTTTATTCTTATGTTAATCCCCATACATTACATCATTAGTTTTAGATGAAGTGTTCCATGATTCATTGTTTGTGCATAACACCCAGTGCTCCATGCAGAACGTGCCCTCTTTAATACCCATCGCCAGGCTAACCCATCCTCCCACCCCCCTCCCCTCTAGAACCCTCAGTTTTTCAGAGTCCATCGTCTCTCATGGTTCGTCTACCCCTCCGATTTCCCCCGCTTCATTCTTCCCCTCCCGCTACCTTCTTCTTCTTTTTTTTTTTCTTAACATATATTGCATTATTTGTTTCAGAGGTACAGATCTGAGATTCAACAGTCTTGCACAATTCACAGTGCTTATCAGAGCACATACCCTCCCCAGTGTCTATCACCCAGTCACCCCATCCCTCCCACCCACCCCCCACTCCTGCAACCCTCAGTTTGTTTCCTGCAATTAAGAATTCCTCATATCAGTGAGATCATATGATACATGTCTTTCTCTGTTTGACTTATTTCACTCAACATAATACCCTCCAGTTCTATCCACGTCGTTGCAAATGGCAAGATCTCATTCCTTTTGATGGCTGCATAATATTCCATTGTATATATATACCACATCTTCTTTATCCATTCATCTGTCGATGGACATCTTGGCTCTTTCCACAGTTTGGCTATTGTGGACATTGCTGCTATAAACATCGGGGTGCATGTACCCCTTCGGATCCCTACTTTTGTATCTTTGGGGTAAATACCCAGTAGGAAGCATCCAAAATCTTAAGTCTAATTATTCTAACCTCATGTTTTGACTTAAAAGTACTATACAGTGCTGTCTTCCTGAAAAAAATTATTTAACTAGATAAAAGCTAATCATCCTATGATTATTGGTCATCTATTGTTATTTATCACATTACCACATATTTACCAGCTTAAAACACATTTATTATATGATGAGGGATAGAAGCAGAAAAATGTCACCTCTAGCCCAGAAGGCAGACCTGCATAGTTTCGATAAGCATCAAATACATGCTGGCTGCTACATTCTTAAAGGGTCTCATGACTGCCTCTACATCTCACCAATAGTTAATACTGAGCTGAATGACAACCACCAGAGAAATCTTGCAAAAGTAGTTTTATGAGTAAAATTCAAAGAAAACATTTATGATCTAATACTCCCTCCATGTCCTCTCTTCCTTAAACACTAAGCATATAACCACCAGCTTCATACAGCAAAAGTAAGGCTCTTTCTCCCTGTGGGTCTTGTCCCTGTGCTTATTATAATAAACATTTTTCACTGAAAATGTCTCAATAATTCTTTCTTGACAGTTCACTCAAGACCCCACATCCCTATCACCATACACATTCTGTGGGTCAGGAACTTGCACATGGCTTACCTTGATCCTTGGCTTTGAGATCTTTCATGAAGCTACAGTCAATGTCTTAACCAAGGGGCTCACCTAAGGCTTGAATGAGGAGGATCTGGTTCTAAGCTCATATGTTTGTTAGCAGAATTCAATTCTTTATGAACTGTCAGACTGAGGGACTCATCATCTCCTTTCCAGATGTTGGTTGGAGGTTGCCCTCAGTTCCTCATCACATGTCCTCTCCACCTAGTGGCTAATGAAGGGTGGCAAAATATGCACACATTCCCCGCCCATTCCATGCCATTTTAGCATAAGGGAGCTGAAGGCAATTGTGAAGGAGATGCAAGGAAAATGTTCCCCCCTCCCCCTATTTGCTTAAAAGAAGGCCATAAATTTGTAAAGTTGTCCTCCCCTCTCTTCTCTACCAGGAATGTTAGAAGTAAATCATCAGAAAGAACTCTAGACCTTTATCAAACTAAAGATGGCACCAGAGGAACCTACATAGCAAATACTACTAACTAGCCCTTATCTTCCATTAGTTTCTCCATGTATTTGCCATCCCATAATTTGCCACCTCTAGAAACTCAAATTCCTCTTCCCCTGTCTTGTCATTTCTCTAAAAATGTATTCTTCTTTTGTCAAAATGCTATATAAGCCCAAATTCTAACCACTCTTTTGAGTGATTATCATTGAGTACTCCCTTGTATATGCACAATACACATGTTAATAAACTTGTGTTTTTTTTCTTTTGTTAATCTGTCTTTTGTCAGTGTAATTTATAGGACTCCAGCTGGAAAACCTAAAGGGTGGAGGGAATTTTTTCCCCTCTTCTACACTTATTTCATCAAAGCTGGCATGGGAAAATCAATAAAGAATATCTGCTAGCAGAACAGAAATTATAGTCTTATGTAATGAGATCACAAAATGATATTCTGCTATCTTTGCCACATTCTATTGGTTAGAAACAAGTCACAGGTCTTGTTCTTACGCAAAAGGAGGGAATTACACAGGGGCATGAGTACTAGGAAGTAGGGATCAAAACTGTGGGTTTGGGGGGGATGCTGGTGCATTCTAGAGCCTGCTCACCACAATTCACAAACAAAAACTGTCATAAAGCTTTGTCTGTAATTAAATTCTAGAGTTACAGATAACAGATATAATATTTGTTCAGAAACTAGAGAAAGCAATGTACCAAAACAGATGAAAAACTATTTGTGGGACTTAGCCTAAATTGCTTATTACAGACTTATTTCCATACTTGTAAAAACAGATAATTGGACTAGAGGACATCTAAGGTCCTAAACCTCTGTGATTGCCAAATTACTCTAGTGAGCTTCAGTTTTCATAGCTATAACATTTTATTTATTATTATTATCTTTCAGAGTGAATTCAGTCAGAAAATCTGCAAATAAGAGGAACTCATCAGCTTTGAGATATTCTCATTCCCCAAAGCTACTAAAAATGTTCACAATTAGACTAACAATAATTTTTTTGTTTGTCATATGTAAGATGCCAATTTAAGGTTGTGTTTCAGAAAATACCTCCAGGATGCGGAGAAAAGGGAATCCTCCTACACTGTTGGTGGGAATGCAAGCTGGTACAGCCACTCTGGAAAACAGTATGGGGGTTCCTCAAAAAGTTGAAAATAGAGCTACCATATGATCCAGCAATTGCACTACTGGGTATTTATCCCAAAGATACAAATGTAGGGATCCAAAGGGCTATGTGCACCCCGATGTTTATAACAGCAATGTCCACAATAGCCAAACTGTGGAAAGAGCCAAGATGTCCATCGACAGATGAATGGATAAAGTAAAGGCGGTATATATATACGATGGAATACCATGCAGCCATCAAAAGGAATGAACTCTTGCCATTTGCAACAACATGGATGGAATTGGAGGGTATTATGCTGAGCGAAATAAGCCAATCAGAGAAAGACATGTATCATATGACCTTACTGATATGAGGAATTCTTAATCTCAGAAAACAAACTGAGGGTTGCTGGAGTGGTGGGGGGTGGGAGGGATGGGGTGGCTGAGTGATAGACATTGGGGAGGGTATGTGCTATGGTGAGCACTGTGAATTGTGCAAGACTATTGAATCTCAGATCTGTACCTCTGAAACAAATAATACATTATATGTTAAAAAAAAAAAAGAAGAAGAGAGCAGGAAGGGAAAAATGAAGAGGGGGAAATCAGAGGGGGAGACGAACCATGAGGGACGATGGACTCTGAGAAACAAACTGAGGGTTCTAGAGGGGAGGGGAGTGAGGGGAGGGGTTAGCCTGGTGATGGGTATTAAAGAGGGCACGTTCTGCATGAAGCACTGGGTGTTATGCATAAACAATGAATCATGGAACACTACATCAAAAACTAATGATGTAATGTATGGGGATTAACATAACATAATAAAAAAAAAAGAAAAGAAAATACCTCCAGCTTTTCATAAAACACAGACACAGATCTCTGGGCAGTAGAAATCACCTCAGTGCAGGCTGCTGGCCTGGGTCTGTGAGCACTATTTAATAAGAGTTCTGTGCCAGCTGAGAATGAAGGGAAAAAATTAATTATTTTCTCTTTCACCCAGAAAAAAGAACCACACTGTGATACAGATACTTCCAAACTAAAGGTTCAGAAAATGGATCTCAGTGAAATTTAAGGGACCATACGTAAGCAGAATCATAATCAGGAGATTCACTAGACACCAGTATAAAGCCACAACATTTGAATTAAAAAGGTGGCAAAAACAAAGAACATGCTTTGCATTGGCAAGTTCTGAAAAGTGAGGAACATTGGATTTTATCAAAACAACAGAAGAAACTACTTGTACAATGTCTGAATAAGCAAGTGGAACAAAGTCTGCCTAAAAAGGGAGCAAGAACAAGTTGAAATTATCCTACTATGGTATTTCAACACATTCTTTTTGGATGCATCCTTAAACTTGGAGCTGTTAAGAAAGATTGTATAAAAATAATTTTTAAGGAACAAATTCCACTTTTGAATCCTCATTCTTTTACAAATTGAAAAATTAACAATTTTCTTTTGCAACTGCATGTCACTTTCTGGAAAGTCAGGTTGACCTTTGTATCATGTCAATCAAAGTAATTCTATCTTGAATTTTAGATTTGATTGCATTCTCCTTGTTATGTTTCCTTAGTCATATCTCTGGATAATAAATCTGTAATCTCTATGTGTGTGTGTCTATTTTTGAACTTCCATCCTCTTTTTCCCTTGAGTTCTGCCATCCTGATTTATTGAAAGGTATTTGAAATGACACCTTGAACTTTTGCAGTTGAAGAATGATTCTGCTTGAGTCTTCTTTAGGTGTCAGGAGAAGCCCATTCTCCCTGTGGGACTGAACAGTCATAAGGACAGCAGAAGGGAACCTCTTTACCCTGGCTCCCAGAGCCCTCCCTGGACTGAACCTGCATAGGGGCAGCATTTTCTACAAGTCAGCAGCTGACACAGACAGTGACTCTCATGCTATCTTCATGTCTCCAAATCTAAGGCAGCTCTGTTGAATCAGGAAGCTGTAATGAACCAGTATTCCCATGGGGAATTCATGAATCTGAACAGCTCCAGGCAAGCACCTCCCACAGAACAGTGGTTTTTAACCTGCACAGGTCCATACAGGCTCATTGGAGTCATATTTTGGTATTTCATGGGTATGCTTCCAAAGATACAAGCAACTGGTTTTGGAAATGTCCACAATGTTTAAGATACTGATTTAAAAATGAGAAAAAAACCCAGAATTTTATATTTAGAATAGAGCTTAGGAGTCCAGTGCTTCTCAGACTTTCCATGCATGTTGTTAAAAGATAAACAAGGCATATTAAACATTTTAAGAGTTTATTTGATCCTACATGGATTCCATTCAGGCAGTGCTAACTGGAAGTGGTTAGGAATGTTCTACCAATGGGAACTTGAAGGACTTTTACAGAGAAAAGGTGGAAGTGAAGTAAGGAAATTATTGATTGGATATAGCTTAAAGCCTAGATGGCTGGTTTTGATTGGTTGTCCTTAGCCTTTTGATCTAGAAACTTGGAGGTCACCACAGCATTAGAGTCACATTGGTCTAATGACTTCCTGATTTAGTTAATTTAGTTATGTGAATCACTTTGGATCATGTTAATATGCAGATTTTAATACAATAGGTTTGGGTGAGGCCCAAGGTTCTTTGGTATTTCTAGCAGGATCCAAGCTGACCACACTTGGACTAACAATGGCCTAGTTTAACCCCTTGTTTACAGATGTTTAAGGATTGCTTAGAGTCAGGTAGATAGTTGGCAACAGAACCAGGACTAAAAGTCAGATTTACTGTTTCTCTTTGCCAAAATATTTTATAATATCCTTTCTTCCCTTGTGACATCCCCAATACTTAGCATCATTAAGTCTCAATATATGTAGATTTTAAAGGTACCCAATTTACTACTTAGGTTAGAGGGTGTGAATTTTAATCTTTGGAGAATTTTACTTCAATAACATTTTTTTTCTTGGAAGGTAGATCTGAGTTTTTATATTTTCCTTAACCAAAAGCTGCTTGATTATTTCTGAATGTCTTAGTTAATATGAAGCATAGGAAAAAAGTTTGAGAAAGGAAGCTATATACTGTAACCATATGCATGAGATCTTTGGCAAACCACATAGCTAAAAAAAAAACCTTTTTTTATATCTAGGTGTCCTTCTACACGAACATTAACACATAAACAAAATAAAAAATAGTGAAATGAAAACAATGAGAAAGAGAATTTGAAAGACACAGGCAAGGTTGTGAACTAGAACATTTCTCTGTCCATCTCAGGAGCAGAGGCAAAAGACTTTGAAAAGTATATTTCAATAATGCCAGATCTAAAGCAGAAAGAGGGAAAGATAACACAGAGCTCCATATCCCTGTGTGGAATCACAGATCAACACTTAGAAACAACAGAGTTGAAAGAATAAAAAAAAAAAAAAAGAAACAACAGAGTTGATTTGAATTATTTAGCTTGAGTGTACAGGTTGTCTAGAAGTCCAGCAATTTATTCATTTGAATATCGAGCATTGCTCAGAAGCAGGGCTAAAAGTTTTTTCAGAAAGGGAGGTCTGTCTTTCTCCCACACGGGGTCCAGTATAATACCCACAAAGGAGCACACACTGAGAAAGTGTTGGAAGTGACTTTCTGGGTCAAGATCTGCATTTCAACAAATATGGATTCAACCAAAAAAGTAGGCCTTAAATTGCTTACTCTTTTTTTTTTTGTAACCACAGTTCCCTTTGCTGCTGCCTAGATTGTTACACAAGCAAATAAATCCTTTTAATTGGCCCACCCCCAGGGCAAACAGCTCACCCCAGTAAGTAATCATGTGGAAGAGTGGAGGCTGCAGAGGTGGGGTGCATCCTGCTGAACAATCTTTGCTTTTATTTTACCAACTGATTTTAAAAGGCGGCATTAAATATTTAAGAATGATATTAAGGTAAGATTGATTCATTTAACAGGCATAATGGAATGGGGAAGCCACATGGAGTGACTAAAGGGCTTCACAGTGGGAAATCTGTGCTAGCAGGCATCAATCTGCACCTGGTAATGGCCATGAATAGGTTCGCAGTTTTGCTATTTAAATAAATTGATGTGCAATTCATCTGCTGTTTAGAGCCATTGGAAATGCACTGCACTAACTCTATTCCTTGGTAAGCATCCCAATTAAGTGCCTGGGTCATTTATTAGAGTGCCAAGTGTAATTCAAGTTGCTACCAAGTTTTTACCATTTACCAAAATGACAATTTGTTCGAAAAAGGGGCTATAGAGGGTCAGGGGAGTAGCAGGTATAGTGGAAAAAAACCTGGACACAGATGAGTGCAGTTCAAATTCTGACTTTTCCACTAGATGCATATGTCATTGAATCTCACCAAAGTTTTTTTTTTTTTTTTATCTCTATAATGGGAAGAATAATATGCCTGCTTTACCTACTTGTGAGGCACAACACAAGATAATAAAAGTGAAAGCACATTTCAGTTTAAAAAGTGCTATTCAAATTATGACATCACTACAAGCATAATTCTTGCAGGGGTACCAGAAGTGCCTGCCATTTATTTCCCCTAGTGTTCTGCACTGTTCCTTCTTCTCCCTTTTCTGTCTTAATCAGATAATCTCAGAGGTGGGAGGAGAATAAAAGAGTCAACCTTTTAAAAAGCTTACACCTTATGAGATACATAGGTTTGTATTTCTTGTTGCTGAACATTTTGGTTCAGACTAGTCTTGTACTGTTATTAGCCATTTCTTAGTGATATTATAAATCAATAAGAGAGCACTTTTAAAAGCACTTAAAATACATATGACCATAAAGAGCAGCTAGCTAATTTGAAAATTTTATTTACTTTATAATGACTTTTAATAGATTTTTATTTGATTCCAGTTATTTTGAAACATGCCATTCTTTCTTCTATCTTGTTCAGTTGGACTTGTTTGGTGAATTGGTTGCAGAATATATAAATGTGATTTATTTCTTTTAATTTTAGAGAAATAGAACAAGTTAAATCCATGTTTTGTATTTAAATGGAAGGTCTAAAAAACAAAGGCTTACTTTTCAAAAATGAATTGTCTCCCATTGAAAAGTTTGAAACAAGCGATAAGACAGGTTATAACCATTTGTTGTCCATGTTTCTCTGATAATTCAATTAAACAAAGTGCACAGTAGCCCACTAAAAGTCCATTGATAGAGATGTATATTAGGAATTGTATTGACTTAAGTTGTTTGACATCCTAATCCTTTTGTTGTTTCCCTTTCTAATTATCTTGTGCACATTACTAAATATAATAATTAATAAGATGGTTGACTACAGTTTGCTGACTATTAATAATTAATATCTAATACACTTCAACATCCTCTGTGATTACACCTGATGTCCAACTTAGCAAAATGAAGATATTTACAATAAGGGCAAGCAGTACAATGATAATTGAACTACATTCAGAGAGACCCTATGCAATGTTACCTTCTATGTAGCAAGGTAATATTTTCCAGCCCTTTCACTATGCTCTGGCAATTGCCATTATATGGAAACTCATCTGTCTACTCAGCTTTCCTCTACTGATTTTTATCTTTCCTGGCTGTCACCAGAGTAATGGTTTCTACAAGAATGTAGTTGGTATCAAGTTCTTTTTGCTTAAGAATCAGCATATGCAAAGAAGTATTGGTTATACCGATAAAGTTTAGTAGAAAAATAGCTACCCACTCTCTTCCCAGCTTCAGTTGGAACAGAGTTTCTAGTATTTCTCAGTTAAACATTCTTCACAGGATAGTAAGAAATAGTGGTAGTTGATACTGCTAAAATCGACTGCTGACTATCTGGGTTTGTGACATGAATAGATGTTCAATTCTCTGATTAATTTTTATGTAATAAAAATCGAATAGAACTCACAAGTCCCTTCTTTAATTCAACTCCTCCACCTCCCCTCAAAGTATTATAAGTCTGTAGTCATATTTTTGTTGAACTATAATCTTTAAAATATAAAAACTCATGCTACATATATAAATATAAAATGAACACATGCCAAGATTTTTATTAAACTTAGTAATTAATGAGAGAACCATTAAAATATTATAACTCATTCAAAGGAGCATCTGAAGAACAAGACCTCTATAGGCAATCTGGAATGATGAAATGGATTTGCTAACAGAGGCAAAACTGACCATCCTATGGGCATTAAGGTAATGTTTGGAACCATCTTTTCTATAGGGTGGATATTCATTCTATCTCTACCAGACCAAATATAATTGCATTTCTAAGGACAAGAATCATTTGCAGTACCATCAATTTCCTACAACATAAAGAATTATAAAATAGCCTAGCCAAAGACAATAAAAAATGAAGACCATTACAGAATTAGATATCTCCAAAGGATTTGCCTAGACCACACCCAGGGGGTGTGTCTTCATTATAAGGCTATTCAGTGATCTTTTGCCCATTTCAAAGTCTTTTATGATTTGTCCTAACACTTGTAACTGGATGATACTGTTGTGATCATATCAAGATTCTCCAGCTTGATGTCCACTAAAGAGTTAGCTCCTTGACCACTAGAAGCCATTACCAAGGCTGTGAGTTCTTTTTCTATATTTCTTCTCTTTGTCCTCACATCTATGGTCCTTCTTACTAACCATCTCCCCCTCATCTCCCAAAAAATGCATGAGTAGGTACTCTTGGAACTTTTAGTCTGTAATGCAAACACTTTACTAATGTTACTAATACAACATCATGAACAGAAAAAAAGAAAAAAAAGAAAAGAGAGTCTCTCAAAGAGCCCAAATGATGACTTTACCCTTAGAGTATCTGTAGGCTTGAGAAAGAGAAGAGAAAAACACATTCCTACTAAAAATGGAATAGCACATGGATAGAGGTTTACTCTCTTTTTATACTACAGCCCTATGAATATGTAACTTAGTCTGTTTTCCTTAATAACATTCTTCTGCCAAATATCTGTCTGCCTCTGTTCCAGAATGTTCTACTATCACTCCTTCTTTCTTGCAAAAGTGTCTGGGGAGGGGGGAACCTCAGCTTAATCAATTCCTGACTACTCCCTGGAAAATGTATCTGGTCAGATAGATCCCAAACAAGCCTAGCTCTCCTTGTGCTACCATAACCAGGGACTCAGACAGATTTGGAAAACCAGTGCTAGGAGGTCAGGTTTTATTTTTTATTTATTTATTTTTTTTAGGAGGTCAGGTTTTAGACGTCTAAATATAGGAACACACTTAGGGATCATTTATAAAGATACTTGTCCTAGGGCTCTTGAGCCTGGAATGCCAATTTATAACAGAGATTTGCCCTGGGCAGATAACCAGAAGGAGCTATGTTATTTTAGTCTGCACAAAGATGAGTCCCGGGTTAAGGTCCACATGTGAAATAGTCAACCCATAGAAGATCCAGCAACAGAGATTGAGGAGTATTCCAAGAAATCAAGGTAGATGACAGGAATGTGGACCATGGACCTGAGACCAGAGACCAGAGTGGGACAATAAGACTGACCTAAAGCCGAAAGCTTTGGTTGGTCTGGGTCATGGGTTGGCTCCACTGCATGCAGTATGTACATGGAGGAGGGTGAGCTTCTGGATGGTTAATATGACTCTTTTCTGTATTAGAGATCTGTAGGGTTGGTAGAGAGTAAGGAAGAGTCAAGTAGCTTATAAGAAATTGTCTTTGAGGGCGCCTGGGTGGCTCAGTCGGTTAAGCGTCTGCCTTCGGCTCAGGTCATGATCCCAGGGTCCTGGGATCGAGCTCCGCATCCGGCTCCCTGCTCAGCAGGGAGCCTGCTTCTCCCTCTCCCACTCCCCCTGCTTGTGTTCCCTCTCTCGCTGTCTCTCTCTGTCAAATAAATAAATAAAATCTTAAAAAAAAAAAGAAATTGTCTTTGAGCTAACCTATAGTTTCTGTAACTAAGAACTCTCAAGGAGACATGACATTTGGAAGTATAAGTGCTTGCTACTGAGGTTTTAAGTGTATAGCGCTGAATCTGCTGTGAAGCTCTGTCTTCAGAGACAGGACCTCTTATGATTCCAGGTAGTTAGTGAACCCACTGCCAAATATCTGTGCCTATCAAGTAGCTTTTGTGGATTCATAAATCATGAAAAACATTTTATCTTAAGTTTTAACTTTGTTTGCCCTCACAGAGTAATAAAGTCAATAATAGTGAGGTTCATTTACCCTTAAATAATTAAAATCTTGGTTTTTAATAGCTACTAGATGTCCAGAGAGTCAATTGAATCCATTTTTAAAAAGCATTAAAACCTCCATTTTTATAAAATAGAAGGATACTTTAGATGCTTGAAGGCAAAAATTCTGTGTCAGATGTTTATACTAAATCTACCCTACTATTTCTGACCATTTGATCCTTAGAGTAGCATTGCAACATATTTATGTACATTTTTAAGTAGATACATACAGGAAATTCTTCTATCCTATTATAATTTCCTCAAACTAATGATATACTATGAGCACCTTAAGTTAAGCTCAATTCTTAGGTACTTGTGTGCTGTCTCTGAAACTGGGTTTTGTGAGAGAGAGATTTCCAGTGATAATCTTTCCAAGTAAACAGAGGTATAGGGAAGAGGAAGGCTTAGAATTTGAGGAATATCTGTAGGAATTGGTATTGTAATCTTATAAATGAACTAATACCACTACAGTGGCTTTAAGGGAGCACTGCCCTGTTCAGAGCAGAAACTTCAAAAATCGTATTGCCTTGCCCTGCCTTCTAAATTTAAAAATAAATTTAGAAAAAGCCTGAGCTGGGTGGCTCAGTCAGCTGGCACCTACCTTTGGCTCGGGTTGTGATTCTGGGGTCCTCGGATCAAGCCTCACATTGGGCTCCCAACTCAGCAGAGAGTCTGTTTCTCCCTCTGCCTCTGCCTCTCTCCCCTGCTCATGCTCTCTCTCTCTCTGTGTCTCTCTCTCTCCCAAATGAGTAAATAAATTCTTTAAAAAAATTTAAAAAAATAAAAAAAAGGCTTAAAAATGTATCAAAATCTAAGTCTATTAAACAAAATAGGACTTATCTCTGTATTGAGTCACCTATGTTAAGGGGAGCATCCAGTTTTTGGTGTAGGACTATTATAAAAAGTTTATAATTGGAGCA
The DNA here is from genome assembly GCF_002201575.2 of Neomonachus schauinslandi. Classification (NCBI taxonomy): domain Eukaryota; kingdom Metazoa; phylum Chordata; class Mammalia; order Carnivora; family Phocidae; genus Neomonachus; species Neomonachus schauinslandi. The sequence continues at coordinate 79,119,773 of NC_058413.1, read as the reverse complement.
ATCTGTAACTTATAACACTCAATAATGAAAATTAAAGTACCTGTTTCACAATGCTTGAATGAATTCATATAATGTATCAAGGAAATAATTTTTGGTGAAAATTGATTATTATGAAATGTGTGACCTAAAATTATCACTAGAGGAAATTAATTTATAGTCTGCTCATATAAGCTTGTTGAAATAGATACTCTCAGTTTAGATAATTTCCCAATGTGATGAATGTTGATAAAAATATAATATTGAAAAATTACAAATGAATTCTGTTGTTTCCATTACTTATTCCCTACAAACAGATGGCTGAGCAGACTTGGTTAAGTAGTTCTTTTTTTAATGAAAAACTGTATATATAGATTACAAAGCAACTGAAGTCAGTGACACCTTCTACATAGTCCTTGTTTCTTAAGCTCTCTGTGTGCCTTAGTTTCCTCATTCATAATAATTGCTTTTATCATTGGACTATTTTGAGGATTAAATAAATCAATACATGGAAAGTTTAGGTCTTGGCATGCATTCAATACTCAATATATAACGTTTATAACTATATTATTATTTGTATTATTGGCTGCTCTATTCAAGTCCACTTGTGCACTGGCCTCACCTAAGTGTGATTATACCTTCACACCTTCCCTCTTCATCTGTCTACGGAACAGGTGTCTTCCTTTCAGGTTTCTTTTCCGAGTTGTGAAATCTTCCCTGAGCCAAAGCTGTCCTGTTATGTTCTGCAGGTTGCACTTTGCATAACTCCAGGGGGCACCCTTTGCATTATGGTCATCATATTTGGAAAGTTATTATGATAAAATGGCAGATAGCACAAACTGTCTTGAAAAACGATGTTTATACCAACTTGTACAAAGTCAAATTTTGGGCTAGCAGAGGTGCAATTATTCATCATCATTGAGCTTTCACTAATTTCCAAGTATAAATGAGGTAGACAGAAAGCTAGATTTGGCCTGTATTCTCTTTGAGGATGGGGAAGTAGGTGGCTGAGAGATACTTGTTAAGTGAACAAGATTAAATGGCCCTTAATATAAGAACAAAATTGCATCAATTTTGATATGAATTTTAAGATAGGAGATCTTAAATCCCATTGGTTGTAGTGCTCAAAGTTGTGCCTGAGACCTTGATCTGCACCACAGGAATTAAATAGCCTCCACAAAACAACAGGACCTTATACCACTCCTTTGAGTGTCAACTTTCTCATTTAAATATTGGGCTAAAAGCACTTGTCCTGAATGTTTAATTCTGATAATCAGAAAAGCTCATGTTTGGGAAAGCAACTAATAAATATAAGATAATTATATTCTGTTCCACATATTTTGAAAGAAATGCCCTTGATTTCTTTTTGTTATCATACTTCGCTTTGCATCTGCTTTCTTTCTACTTCTTTCTTGAAAGCCTACATGGGGCACGATTGAGCAGGTGATGGCTCTAGCTTGCAGTTCATGGTGTCAAAGCAGCAGTTAAAAGCTACATCTCAGGAAAGGGCTTGATCTGATTTTCAGTTTATGAAACCCACTGAAAGGGGTTTTGGGGTTTGTGAAACAGAATCCTGACAAGAAAGCAGGTTTGAAGAGGTTGGTGGGAAGTGGACCTTCAAGTGATTCTTGAGCTTAAGAGTCACCTTGTGGGAACCGCTTTTCTGGTTTATTTGGCTGTTCCTATGACTGTAGACTCATGTATATTGGGAGCTCTTGGAGGCATAGCCCTGAGTGGACACAATCCAAACGCTTTAAGATCATGGGTACTAAAATTCAAATTGACACTTGAAGAATCTGAACATTTGGCTCTTGGATTAAAAGTGACAGCTTGTTCCTTTCTATAAACACATGGTATCCTAGACTAAAGACTGAGCAACCCTGAATTTAGTAAGCAAGGCTTAAGTGGAACATAAGTTGATGCTTTAATAGAATGAGAACGGATGCTCCCAGTTCCCATAAACATTCATTTTTTTCCAGCTCATGTGCACCTTTTCTTGGGGATGAAATCAATCTTTTTGAAATGAGGAAATGAACTGTGTCACTAGACCTCAGAGTTATGAGTGAAAAATATGGTGGATGTTCAGCCTCACATAGGTGCAGCAAATAATTCAGCATATTAGAAATGTTATGTCAACCCCTCAGAAGATTTTAGCCTGTATTTACAAAAAATGTTACTAAATTTCAATTCTTTAAGATTTCAACATATCCTTCCTATTTCTAAAGTTATTTTTTAAAATGTGGGAATAGCTGCTGATTTTTATGGCTCTTAAAAAAAACCAAACAAATCATACCTTTTTGTAGCTCGAAGGGACCGTAGACATCATTTAGTCAAATACTGCCCATTTAAAGATGAGCTACTGAGGCTCAGAGATGTGATATGATTGCCTAAGGTCACAGAGCAGAAAGTTGTGGAGCTGGGACTCAAATCAAGGTTTTCTTCTTCTCTTTCCTCTCTACACTATTAAAAAAAAGAAAAAGAATAAATGAGGCAGTTTCTACTCCTCATCAGTGTCAACTTAAAGTTTTGGTAAAAGATTTGTGGAACCCAGCTACATATAACATAATGGTTAAGAGCATGGGTTAATATCTGACCTTGTCTCCATTCCAGCTCTTTCATCCCTGTGACTTTGGCAAATTATCTAATCTTTCTGAGTTTTAGTTTCTTCATTCATAAAAAGTGGAAAATGACAGTACATATCTCATTTAAACCACACAATTAAATGATGAAGTATAAGCCAGACACATAGTGATTGCTTAAAAATTTTAGATATTATTTTATGTTTATACCTGGAAAACCAATTTTTTGGAGGACACTTTTTGTGGTTTAGAGCCTTCCACAGTGGAAAAATGTTACAACTGATAGTCCTAAGTAGTTTGGGAATCCTGATGGGCTAATTGAGGTGTTCAAAAATCAAACAGTTCATTTATATAGGCTTCAGTTTTCTTTAGGAAGATCTTACCTCACAGGATTTTTTACATTGGACAATCAATTTCACATATTTTGCAGTTTGATAGCAAGTATAAGAACTTTACCAAAGGGGAAAAACTAGTCAAGCCAGTTTTCCTGCATTTGCCTCTAATGTTCCCTCAGTTTGGGATGCTCTTCTCTTTCCCTTACTGTCCAAATTCTACTCATCCTTTATAGTTTTGGCTCAAATTCAGTAGGGACTGTGTACTAGTTTCTTGTGCTTGTCTCTTGAAAAGCATTTGTCACTGTTATTAACAAGTTTCAAGGTGGATGTTGCTTCTTCCAAGTAGTCTTTAGCATACTACCCACTCCTAGATTATATTTCTCTGCACCATAGCACCCTGTACTTCCCCACCATAGAACTTGGAAAAGTGATGTGACATCGTGGCTAGAGCAGAGGCCTTGCCACCACATTGCCTGGGTTCAAATTTTGCTCTTTCCATTTCCTAGATATTTGATTCTGAATAGGTTACATGTCCTCTCTGTTCTTGTTTTTCCCTTTCTAAAACAGGACTTTAAATAGTGCCGTAGTCAGTACTGAGTATTAAATGGCTAATTCATTTAAGCACAAAATGGATGTTAGTTAGCTGTTATTATTATTATTATTATTATTATTATTTTTTGAGAGAGAGTGTAGGGGGATGGGTAAAGGGAGAGGGAGGGAGAGAATCTTTTTTTTTTTATTCTTATGTTAATCCCCATACATTACATCATTAGTTTTAGATGAAGTGTTCCATGATTCATTGTTTGTGCATAACACCCAGTGCTCCATGCAGAATGTGCCCTCCTCAATACCCACCACCAGGCTAACCCATCCTCCCACCCCCCTCCCCTCTAGAACCCTCAGTTTTTCAGAGTCCATCGTCTCTCATGGTTCATCTACCCCTCCGATTTCCCCCACTTCATTCTTCGGGAGGGAGAGAATCTTAAGCAGCCTCTATGCCACGCATGAGCCCGACTCAGGGCTCATTCTCATAACTCTGAGATCCTGACCTGTGTTGAAATCAAGAGTCAGGCACTTAACCAATTGAGCCACCCAGGTGTGCCCCAAATGTTAGCTCTTACTCTTATCTCATAGTATCATGACTCTGCTTTTACTTGTTAGTATATCCTCCCAGATTGTAAACTCCATGGTCTGTACTCCTGATTGTCTCATCTTGACATTTTTTAAGGCCAAGCAAAAATATTCGTTGAAGGAATGGAAGTGAAGCTGTGAGATCTCTAAGGGCAGGAATTATATTTATTCACCTATATACAGTCAATGCCTAATAGAGGCCTGGTTCATTGACAATACATGTTTCATAAATGAATAAATGAATGAATTCATATTCATATTCTTCCTAAAGCCTTCTCCAAAACCTTCACTCTGCTAAGTCTGGGAATTAATTGCTAATTCCTTTGTGTTCCTGGATTCTCACAGCACTTAGCTGGTTCCTTTCCCATAGCACTTATGCATGACTGCACTGCATTATACTTGTTTGCACTTCTTTTCCCCTGACCAGTTTCTGAACTCCTTGAAGATGAAACCTGTGTTCATACATTACTTCTTTAGCAGTTAGCACAGTGTAAGTGCCCAAGGCATGTTTGCTGCAAAATGAAACTGAAAAACAATGACTTTGGTCAAGTGTGATCTGGAACATGTTGACAATCTTATTGATCACTGAGTCCCTGCTTCCATCATGATTTCACTTAAAAAAGATTTTAAAAGTGAGTTTCCTTAAAAGAAAAAAAAAAAAAGGAACTTATTTTAAGAAAGTGCCAAGTAGTCATTCTCAGAAAAAAATTCCAGAAAAAAATTGTTTCCTATTTGTTCCTAACTCCATATTCTATTATTTAGAATTTCATATTGTATTTGTTTTTTTAATTTTCTCTTCCACACTGTGTTATGTGTTGGATCTTATTTAAAAGAGAACATGAACTTCATCTTAATTCAGGCTACTGAACTTCCATACTATTCTCTGGAGGCACCAGGCCAGCTTCTTATGATACAGACATTGAGATCAGGTTGAATCAGCATCTCAGAAATGCAATTTGTAGCTGAACACAGCATCCGGTGCTGTGTGTGTTTTTATTTCAATAGCACTCATGTCAGGGCTAGAGCACACATTCTTTCCCTGGTTTGTTAATTCTGCCAAAATGTCATTCTTGTCAAAGTGTCTACAGAGGCCTACAGTAGATGTTAAAAATGTGGCCTCGTGGAAAATTGATGTTAATATGATTTAGCTTTTGAAGTCAAGATGCTTTTCTTTATAAGCATTTTGGTTTTTGCCATACCTCAGCATGAATAGTTCTATGAGTGTTTGCCTTTCATAAAGGACTAATTTGTTGAAATATCGTCACACAACCAGTAATTAGGCATTAAGATTATCCCCAAATTCTGCCAGGCTACTAAGGGTCACACAGGCTTATAGATGTCTAGCTAATGAGTCAGACTCATTTAAAAAAATTCATTTGACATACTTATTAGAATGAACCTATATTCCTTTATTACCCAGTACAAATCCTTTGCATATCAAGCCCAGAGCATAAAATTAAAATTGCATGAAACTTTGATCTCCTTTTTCATTAATCACACTAGATAATTATACACAGGTGTCAGCCTCTGTCTAATGGCAGATGCTTTCTGACCCCCAAAATAATGTTGAATATTTGCTGTGTATACTTAAAAAGGACCTGGGATGTGTATCATATAAAGAATACTCCTTTTATTATGAGTTGAAAATTCTACCTGCATTATTCTTAGGGATAACTTTAATTAGGAATATTTGACAGCTAATCCAAGGATAATGAATTTAAGGGCTTAAATGAACAAAGGATAAAAAAGTGTAAAAATAGAACAAATTAATTTTTAAATTAAATTAAATATCATTTAGATAATGTTTCAAGACCTTCATTTGAAATTCTTTGTTTAGCTTACCTAATGTTGCCTGAAATAAATAACCAAATAGTGATCATTCTATAATTCTATAATCACACGGCATTGCATCTAGTAAAATATATAGCACACAATGCCATTTAAACAGTGTTATATAGGGGCGCCTGGGTGGCTCAGTCATTTGAGTGTCTGACTCTTGAATTTTGGCTAGGTCATGATCTCAGGGTCATGAGATAGTGCCCCACATTGGGCTCTGTGCTGGGCTTGGAGCCTGCTTAAGATTCTCTCTCTCCCACTCCCTCTGCCCCTCCCCCCAGCCCCCACTCTCACTCTCAAAAAAATGAATAAGAAAAAAAAAATGAAAGAATAAAAAGTGTTATGTAGTGACACTTAAAAAGGTTCTGTGTAATCAAAGATAGTCTGATAGTTTATCTTTATTTTTTAAATTTTTTTCTTTTTTTTTTTTAAAGATTTTATTTATTTGAGAGAGAGAGAATGAGAGAGAGCACATGAGAGGGGGGAGGGTCAGAGGGAGAAGCAGACTCCCTGCAGGGCAGGGAGCCCGATGCGGGACTCGATCCAGGGACTCCAGAATCATGACCTGAGCCGAAGGCAGTCGCTTAACCAACTGAGCCACCCAGGCGCCCTATTTTTTAAATTTTTTAAAAGATTTTATTTATTTGAGAGAGAGAGTGCCTGAGTGAAAGAGAGAGTGCAGGAGCAGAGGGGAGGGGCAGAGGGAGAGGGAGAAGCAGACTTCCTGATGAACAGGGAGTCCTAGGTGGGGCATCCCAGGATCTTGAGATCGTGACCTGAGCCAAGGCAGACGCTTAACCGACTGAACAACACAGGGGCCCCTAGTGTAACTTTAAATGTCTATTCTCATTCAATTTTCAATCAACTGCCTCCCAGAGGGGTAAGATTCTACTAAGGTATATTATAACATATAAATTATTCTCATATGTGCTTTATTTACTGTTTCTTTTTTCTAGGAATCCCAAAGAGTAGAACTTGTTACTGATATCAAAGATAAATTAAGAATTCCAGATATTTGGGGCACCTGGGTGGTTCAGATGGTTAAGCGTCTGCCTTTGGCTCAGGTCATGATCTCAGGGTTCTGGGATTGAGCCCTGTATTGGGATCCCTGCTTGGTGGGGAGCCTGCTTCTCCCTCTCCTTCTACTGCTCCCCCTGCTTGTGCTCTCTTGCTTTCTCTGTCAAATAAATAAATACAATCTTTAAAAAAAAAGAATTCCAGATATTTAAGCTAATATGAAAACAATGTTCTCAGAAAAAAATAAAAATATTAACTTAGTGAGTTTAGAATTGATCAACAATACTTATTATTTTTTTAAAATAATGACACATATATCCAGTGTGCTAGATATGTAATGTAGAAACAAGCCTTTTTATAATAGCATAAATTGTATGATTACGCAGTAAATCAAGAGTGGTTTACAGAACATTAACTATTTGTAGATCATTGTGCCAGGTCTTGGGGATACAGAAATGGAAGAGAATTCCTAATCTTAAGGAGCTCAGGGACTACTGGGGAAAAGAGATTAGCAAACCAGTAATTCCAAAGGTATGGATTGCAGGGAGTGCTATAGGTACTCAGAAAAGAGGCTCTCAATCACAGATGGGGGAAAGTCAGGAAAGAATTCCTGGAAGAATGATCCCAGAGAAAAGTAAGTCTGGGGGCACCTGGGTAGCTCAATTGGTTAAGCAACCGACTCTTGATTTTGGCTCAGGTCATGATCACAGGGTCTTGAGATTGAGTCCTGAGTTGGGGCTCTGTACTGGGTGTGGAGCCTGCTTAAGATTCTCTCTTTCCCTCTCCCTCTGCCCCTCCCCGCTCCCCTCCCCTCTCAAAAACACAGTAAGTCTCAAAGAATAATTTAGTTCAACATGAGAATACTGGAAGAAATAGAGTTTCAGAAAGAGGGAACAGCATGGGTAAAGACAGGAAGACTTGGAATAGAACAGCATATGCTTGCCTGGCCTACAGCTTTGGGGTAGAGTGTGTGCTGGAGAGGCAGAGACCAGATCATGGAGGGTTTCATTTTTGGATTAATTCCTCAAAGCAACCCAGGGGCTCTGAACCACTTCAGACAGGCTAGTAAACATGGTGCAATTTGATTTTTGTGTTAGAAAGCCCACTCTGAGGGATGCATGGGTGGCTCAGTCTGTTAAACGGCTGCCTTCAGCTCAGGTCATGATTTCAGGGTCCTGTGATCGAGCCCCACATTAGGCTCCCTGTTCAGTGCGGAGCCTGTTTCTCCCTCTCCCTCTGCCCCTCCACCCCACTTGTGAGCTCTTTCTCTCTCTCTGTCTCAAATAAATAAATAAAATCTGTGAAATAAAAAAATAAAGAAAATAAAGGATGTCCCCTGGATTGAAAAGAGATTCCCCTTCTGCTGAAAGGAAGAGATCAAAAGAATTTAGCTAAGTGGTTCTGGCTCTAACTCCTTCACGAGATTGCAGTCAAGATGTTGGTCCGTGTTGCACTTATGATAACTTGACTGAGGTAGAGGATCTGCTTCTGTGTTCCCTGCTTATGGAGGTGGTAAGACCGGAGAAGAAAAGGTCACAGGATTTTTGGCAGATAGAACTAAGAGCAATTTTGACACAAGATGTCTGTACTGCAAGTGTGATCCCCTGGGCCTGAGGGAATTGGGTGGGCAGGGACTGCAAATGTTCAAACAGAAATGGTTAAGCTGATGTCCCAATAATTAGAGAATACCACTCCATTGTTTGACAATGCTTCCACCTTAGTAACCTTGAGATGATCTTGAGGGAAATCCTGAGAACAAGTAAGGTTAAGTTTACCACTAACTCTAGTTTATTTATTTATTTATTTTTTAAAATTTTTTTATTCTTATGTTAATTCCCATACATTACATCATTAGTTTTAGATGAAGTGTTCCATGATTCATTGTTTGTTCATAACACCCAGTGCTCCATGCAGAATGTGCCCTCCTCAATACCCATCACCAGGCTAACCCATCATCCCAACCCCCTCCCCTCTAGAACCCTCAGTTTGTTTTTCAGAGTCCATCGTCTCTCATGGTTCGTCTACCCCTCCGATTTCCCCCCCTTCATTCTTCCCCTCCTGCTACCTTCTTCTTCTTCTTTTTTTTTCTTAACATATATTGCATTATTTGTTTCAGAGGTACAGATCTGAGATTCAACAGTCTTGGACAAGTCACAGCGCTTACCAGAGCACATACCCTCCCCAGTGTCTATTACCCAGTCACCCCCTCCCTCCCACCCCACCCCCAACTCCAGCAACCTTAAGTTTGTTTCCTGCGATTAAGAATTCCTCATATCAGTAAGGTCATATGATACATGTCTTTCTCTGTTTGACTTATTTCGCTCAACATAATACCCTCCAGTTCCATCCACATCGTTGCAAATGGCAAGATCTCATTCCTTTTGATGGCTGCATAATATTCCATTGTATATATATACCACTTCTTCTTTATCCATTCATCTGTCAATGGACATCTTGGCTCTTTCCACAGTTTGGCTATTGTGGACATTGCTGCTATAAACATCAGGATGCATGTACCCTTTTGGATACCTACTTTTGTATCTTTGGGGTAAATACCCAGTAGTGCAATTGCTGGATCATATGGTAGCTCTATTTTCAACTTTTTGAGGAACCTCCATACTGTTTTCCAGAGTGGCTGCACCAGTGTGCATTCCCACCAACAGTGTAGGAGGGTTCCCCTTTCTCTGCTTCCCCTCCAACATTTGTCGTTTCCTGACTTGTTAATTTTAGCCATTCTGACTGGTGTGAGGTGGTATCTCATTGAAGTTTTGATTTGGATTTCCCTGATGCCGAGTGATATTGAGCACTTTTTCATGTGTCTGTAGGCCATTTGGATGTCTTCTTTGGAAAAATGTCTGTTCATGTCTTCTGCCCATTTCTTGATTGGATTCTTTGTTCTTTGTGTGTTGAGTATGATGAGTTCTTTATAGATTTTGGATACTAGCCCTTTATCTGATATGTCATTTGCAAAAATCTTCTCCCATTCTGTCGGTTGTCTTTTGGTTTTGTTGACTGTTTGCTTTGCTTTGCAAAAGCTTTTTATCTTGATGAAGTCCCAATAGTTCATTTTTGCCCTTGCTTCCCTTGCCTTTGTCGATGTTTCTAGGAAGAAGTTGCTTCGGCTGAGGTTGAAGAGGTTGCTGCCTGTGTTCTCCTTTAGGATTTTGATGGACTCCTGTCACACATTGAGGTCTTTCAACCATTTGGAGTCTATTTTTGTGTGTGGTGTAAGGAAATGGTCCAGTTTCATTCTTCTGCATGTGGCTATCCAATTTTCCCAACACCATTTGTTGAAGAGACTGTCTTTTTTCCATTGCACATTCTTTCCTGCTTTGTCAAAGATGAGTTGACCATAGAGTTGAGGGTCCATTTCTGGGTTCTCTATTCTGTTCCATTGATCTATGTGTCTGTTTTCGTGCCAGTCTCGAGGATGACAGCTTTGTAATAGACCTGGAAGTCCGGAATTGTGATGCCGCCAGCTTTGCTTTTCTTTTTCAACATGCCTCTGGCTATTCGAGGTCTTTTCTGGTTCCATACAAATTTTAGCATTATTTGTTCCATTTCTTTGAAAAAAGTGGATGGTATTTTGATGGGGATTGCATTGAATGTGTAGATTGTTCTAGGTAGCATTGACATCTTGACAATATTTGTTCTTCCAATACATGAGCATGGAACCTTTTTCCATTTCTTTGTGTCTTCCTCAATTTCCTTCATGAGTATTTTATAGTTTTCTGAGTACAGATCCTTTGCCTCTTTGGTTAGATTTATTCCTAGGTATCTTATGGTTTTGGGTGCAATTGTAAATGGGATCAACTCTTTAATTTCTCTTTCTTCTGTCTTGTTGTTGGTGTATAGGAACACCACTGATTTCTGTGCATTGATTTTCTATCCTGCCACTTTACTGAATTCCTGTATGAGTTCTAGCAGTTTTGGGGTGGAGTCTTTTGGGTTTTTCACATAAAGTATCATATCATCTGCAAAGAGTGAGTATGACTTCTTCTTTGCCAATTTGGGTGCTTTTTATTTCTTTTTGTTGTCTGATTGCTGTGGCTAGGACTCTAATACTCTGTTGAATAGCAGTGGTGATAGTGGACATCCCTGCCGCGTTCCTGACCTTAGGGGGAAAGCTCTCCGTTTTTTCCCATTGAGAAGGATATTCACTGTAGGTTTTTCATAGATGGCTTTTATGATATTGAGGTATGTACCCTCTATGCCTATCCTCTGAAGAGTTTTGATCAAGCAAGGATGCTGTACTTGGTCAAATGCTTTTTCTGCATCTATTGAGAGGATCATATGATTCTTGTTCTTTCTTTTGTAAATGTATTGTATCATGTTGATTGATTTGTGGATGTTGAACCAACCTTGCAGCCCAGGGATAAATCCCACTTGGTCGTGGTGAATAATCCTTTTAATGTACTGTTGGATCCTACTGGCTAGTATTTTGGTTAGAATTTTTGCATCCATGTTCATCAGGGATATTGGTCTGTAATTCTCCTTTTTGATGGGGTCTTTGTCTGGTTTGGGGATCAAGGTAATGGTGGCCTCATAAAACGAGTTTGGAAGTTTTCCTTCCATTTCTATTTTTTTGGAACAGTTTCAGAAGAATAGGTATTAATTCTTCTTGAAATGTTTGGTAGAATGCCCCTGGGAAGCCATCTGGCCCTGGGCTTTTGTTTTTTGGGAGATTTTTGATGACTGCTTCAATTTCCTTAGTGGTTATAGGTCTGTTCAGGTTTTCTATTTCTTCCTGGTTCAGTTTTGGTAGTTGATACATCTCTAGGAATGCATCCATTTCTTCCAGATTATCTTATTTGCTGGCATAGAGTTGCTCATAATATGTTCTTATAATTGTTTGTATTTCTTTGGTGTTGGTTGTGATCTCTCCTCTTTCATTCATGATTTTGTTGATTTGGGTCATTTCTCTTCTCTTTTTGATAAGTCTGGCCAGGGGTTTATCCATCTTGTTAATTCTTTCAAAGAACCAGCTCCTAGTTTTGTTGATCTGTTCTACTGTTCTTTTAGTTTCTATTTCATTGATTTCTGCTCTGATCTTTATGATTTCTCTTCTCCTGCTGGGTTTAGGCTTTCTTTGCTGTTCTTTCTCCAGCTCCTTTAGGTGTAGGGTTAGGTTGTGTACTTGAGACCTTTCTTGTTTCTTGAGAAAGGCTTGTATTGCTATATACTTTCCTCTCAGGACTGCCTTTGCTGCATCCCAAAGATTTTGAATAGTTGTGTTTTCATTTTCATTGGTTTCCATGAATTTTTTAAATTCTTCTTTAATTTCCTGGTTGACCCATTCATTCTTCAGTAGGATGCTCTTTAGCCTCCATGTATTTGAGTTCTTTCTGACTTTTGTCTTGTGATTGAGCTCTAGTTTCAAAGCATTGTGGTCTGAAAATAGGCAGGGAATGATCCCAATCTTTTGGTACTGGTTGAGACCTGATTTATGACCTAGGATGTGATCGATTCTGTAGAATGTTCCATGGGCACTAGAGAAGAATGTGTATTCTGTTGCTTTGGGATGGAATGTTCTGAATATGTCTGTGAAGTCCATTTGGCCCAGTGTGTCATTTAAAGTCTTTATATCCTTGTTGATCTTTTGCTTAGATGATATGTCCATTTCAGTGAGGGGGGTGTTAAAGTCCCCCACTATTATTGTATTGTTGTCGATGTGTTTCTTTGCTTTTGTTATTAATTGCCTTATATAATTGGCTGCTCCCATGTTAGGGACATAGGTATTTATAATTGTTAGATCTTCTTGTTGGATAGACCCTTTAAGTAGGGTATAGTGTCCTTCCTCATCTCTTATTACAGTCTTTGGTTTAAAATCTAATTTGTCTGATATAAGGATTGCCACCCCAGCTTTCTTTTGGTGTCCATTAGCATGGTAAATGGTTTTCCACCCCCTCACTTTCCATCTGGGGGTGTCTTTGGGTCGAAAATGAGTCTCTTGCAGACAGCATATCGATGGGTCTTGTTTTTTAATCCAATCTGATAGCCTGTGTCTTTTGATTGGGGTATTGAGCCCATTTACATTCAGGGTAACTATTGAAAGATAGGAATTTAGTGCCATTGTATTGCCTGTAAGGTGACTGTTACTGTATATTGTCTGTGTTCCTTTCTGGTCTATGTTGCTTTTAGGGTCTCTCTTTGCTTAGAGGACCCCTTTCAAGATTTCCTGTAGGGCTGGTTTTGTGTTTGCAAATTCCTTTAGTTTTTGTTTGTCCTGGAAGCTTTTTATCTCTCCTTCAATTTTCAATGACAGCCTAGCTGGATATAGTATTCTTGGCTGTATATTTTTCTCATTTATTGCTCTGAATATATCCTGCCAGTCCTTTCTGGCCTGCCAGGTCTCTGTGGATAGGTCTGTTGCCAATCTCATGTTTCTACCATTGTAGGTTACATATCTCTTCTCCTGAGCTTCTTTCAGGATTTTCTCTTTGTCTCTGAGACTCGTAAGTTTTACTATTAGATGTCGGGGTGTTGACCTATTTTTATTGATTTTGAGAGGGGTTCTCTGTGCTTCCTGGATTTTGATGCCTGTTTCCTTCCCCAAATTAGGGAAGTTCTCTGCATTAATTTGCTCCAATATACCTTCTGCCCCTCTCTCTCTTTCTTCTTCTTCTGGGATCCCAATTATTCTAATGTTGTTTCATCTTATGGTATCGCTTATCTCTCAAATTCTGCCCTCGTGATCCAGTAGTTGTTTATCTCTCTTTTTCTCAGCTTCTTCATTTTCCATCATTGGTCTTTTATATCACTGATTCGGTCTTCTGCCTCATTTATCCTAGCAGTTAGTGTCCCCATATTTGATTGCACCTCATTAATAGCCTTTTTGATTTCAACTTGGTTAGATTTTAGTTCTTTTACTTCTCCAGAAAGGGTTTCTCTAATAACTTCCATGCTTTTCTCAAGCCCAGCTAGTATCTTTAAAGTGATGAATCTGAACTCTAGATCTGCCATCGTACTAATGTCCATATTGAGTAGGTCCCTGGCAGTCGGTACTACCTCTTGTTCTTTTTGTTGAGGTGATTTTTTCCGTCTTGTCATGTTGTGCAGAGGAGACTAGATTAATGATAGAACAAAATGTAGCAGAGTAACCACGTCCCCAGAAAATATACTCTAAACAAATCAGAAAAGACCTGAAACAGTGGGAAAAGAAAGGGAAAGAGAAAAAAAAGAAAAAGAAAAAAAGATAAAGGAAAAGATAAAAACAAAAAAACAGAACAAAACAAAACAACAAGAACAAAAAAAAACCCAGAATGTGATCAAATATGATCAGGCTGGTATATAGATCAGTGCCACGCACTAGATTTGGGGTGTATTTTGGTCTGTTAGAAGAAAGGGCCGCCCAAAATTTTAAAGAAAGAAAAATTTATATATGTACAAAAATAAGGGTTGATATGATGAAGGGATGGAATATGAGTGTAAAGATGGAAATTATAAAAAATAGTATAAAAGGAATTGATAAGAAGTTTGTAAAAAGAAAGAAGAGGATTTAAAAAAAGAAAAAAGAAAAAAAGGGAGAGAATATGATCAGGCAGGGGAGTAGAAAAAAAACCATATACTAGAGATTTAGGGTATATTTTGATCTGTTAGAAGAAACTATCTCAAAATTTTAAAGAGAGAACAACTTATATATATATGCCAAAAATATGCGTAACTACTATGAAGGGATAGAATATGACTCTAAAAATGAAAAATAAAAATGTTTTTTTTAAAAAAGGGATTGATAAGATGTTGGTTGAAAAAGGGAAAAAGAAAAATTCAAAAAAAAAAGAAAAAGAAAAAAAGACAGTTAAAAAAAATTAACTTTGAAAGACTAAAGAATCATGGTAAAAAAAGCCATGAATTCTATGTGTAGTATTCCCCTCGCGCTGGAGTTCTGCCGTTCTCATTGATCGGTAAACTTGGTCTTGGCTGGCTGTTCTCGCTGATCTTCTGGGGGAGGGGCCTGTTGCCGTGGTTTCCAAATGTCTTTGCCGGAGGCGGAATTGCCCTGCCCTTGCCCCCTCCCGGCTAAGTAATCTGCTCGGGTTGCTCTCCGGAGCTTTTGTTCCCTGCGAGCTTTCCATACAGCTTTGGAGGCGGAGAGTGAAAATGGCAGCCTCCCAATCTCCGCCCCGGAGGAGCCGAGAACTCGGGGCCCCGCTCCTCAGTGAGCCCCCAGAGAAAAATCGTCAGTCACTCCCGGCTCCCCGGTCTCCAGCTGCACTCCGTGCTCACCCAGCCTGTGACCGCGCGTTTCTATCTCTGTCACCCGACTCTGGGTGGAGTCTCCAAACCCAGCAGATCCCTGCGGTGCACTCCCGCACCACTCCTCCTGGGGGAGGAAAGTGAGTCTCCCCGGATCTGCCGCTTGATGGGTCCCTGCTGGAGGAGCAGTGGCCCGACTGTGCCGCAGATTACGGTTTATGACAACCCCGAGCTGAGAGCCCGCGCCTGGGCTCCGCCTCTGCAGCCGGCTTCCCTGCTCCGTTACCTGGGAGCTCTGCCACACTCAGGCACCCCCGGTCTTTCTGTGACCCCGAGGGTCCTGAGACCACACTGTCCCACGAGGGTTCCACCCCCCGCTTAGCCACCAGAGTGACGTCCCTCAGCGGAGCCGACTTTTAAAAGTTCCGATTTTGTGCTCTGCAGCTCTATCACTTGCCAGAAGCGGCTGACGGAAGCCCCTCCCCTGCCGTCTATCCTCCCGAATATCGCCTCTGATTCACTTCTCCGCACGTCCTACCTCCCAGAAAGTGGTCGCTTTTCTGTTCAGAGAGTTGTTGCTATTCTTTTCTTCAATCTCCTGTTGAGTTTGTAGGTGTTCAGAATGGTTTTATCCCTATCCAGCTGAATTCCTGAGAGGAGACGAAATCCAGGTCTCCTACTCCTCTGCCATCTTGCTCTGCCCCTAACTCTAGTTTTTTATCATTAAAATTATCTATGAAGATTTCATTTTGTCTGTGATACTCCCAATGACACTGTGGAAGGTAGCTTCTTAGTTCTGGAATGTTTATAAACTGGCAGCTTTGGTTGTACTGTGTATAGAGAAGATCTGGGAGATAGCCAGGCTGTTTGACATTCATATATTGAGCAATTTATTCACAAGAATTAGGGCACATGGTCTGCTTCTTCAATCAACTTCTGGAAAACTTTGCATTGTTTAAACGCAGCTCCTCTGTCTACTGTTGTTACATGATCCCGGGTTCTCATTAGATCATTGATTATCTTTGTTTAAAAACTCTCCTTGCACTCATATAGGAGCATATGATAAACAACAATAAAATATTTTTCAGTTAGTTTGAAATGTAAATTCACTATTGATTCAGATCTTACAGTTGATGAAAAACTCTTACAACTTTACAGGCTTTTAAAGTTCATAACCTATCTGTGTTTTCAGCTTTTTCAGAGTTTTCCACATTTCTCTTTAAAATTCTTGAGTTTTATCTGAAGATCCCAAGTACCAAGTTCAGAGAAGAAGGAGATGGTCATTCATTCATGCATGCATTCATTCATTTTATGAATGAATATTTTTTGAGAATATCCTGTGTGTCGGGTGCTGTTGTAGGAAACTACAAAAACGTGCTGAACAAAGTGAGCCAGGTCCTTGTGCCTTGGAACTTACATTGCTGAGAGGGAGATAGACAATATACAATGGGACGAAGTGATCTAATGTATGTAAAGCACTTACCACATGGCCTGGCACATAATAAGTGCTCCATAAACTACTGTTATCATTATTTATTTTGACTGCTGTTATTAGATAGGTGCAGTTAGACTGTCTTTTTGGGCCTTCAGTATGTTGCCTTTGGGGCCAGGCTCACTGTAGTTGTTGTACTTTTAGATAAGGTCACTAAAGTCATCAGTCTCAGAAAATGCCTTGGTGTCTGGTATCAGGAGAATCTATTTGAGAGGAAGTTCTGACCTGCCAATGTACCCTGAGTCTAAACTGAAGGAGGTATTGACAGTAATCACTTCCCATTGCCCTGCAGCCACATTTCCATCATCTAGAATGCATCATTAAGGTTTTTTCTTCACTATTTCCCTTCATCATTAGTGCGATATGTCAAAACAGACACAGCATATCAATCATTTCTTGGAGGAATTCAATAGCAATTTTGTGAGTAATGAAAATGATTACCAGGTTGATAGCAAATTTACTATTGACAAACCATATGACAGTTGTCTTGCATAGTACAAATGTTAAATGAACCTGAAAAGAAAGCTGAGATGCCAGTATAAGTAGCAATGGAAGATGAAAGTTTACTCATAAAACTGTGACATAGAATCAAACATTCTCATCCTTGTAAGTATTTAAGGATCTAGATGGGAAAATATCAACTAAGAGTTTCTAGAACATAGACTAGAACATGTAGCCTAATCTCTTAGTCATGGATACTAATATTAATAATAAGATACCTTGTTGAGTTTATCTGATACCTCAACTTGCATCTCTGTTTAACTTTTAATTTTACAATTTAGTTGTCCATTCAGTCATCAAGACTGTTAAATTTAAAAACAAATGTGGGGACTATTATGAAATTGTCATTTTTTTTTATACAGCCAAGAAGGAACATTTAAGCTATTTTTTATCTATTAACATCATCATTTAATGAAAGAAGGGGCATTCTAAATACCAAAAAAGCAGGAAGGGAATGATCTCAGAATAAAAGACAGTTCTACAAATGAATAAAGTTAATTTTATAAAAAACTCTCCACACTTTATTTTTCTCATTTTCTAGGCACCCTGGGACAAGCTGTTACAGATTGGTACTAACCAAATATTATTTTTTAGTGATTTTATACAAACCCACTGTGCCTTCCTAGCATGCTTTGTGAGGACCAGTACCATAGCAAATTCTTCTCATTCTCCCTTGCCAGTGTCCACCTGCACTGGATTTAGAGAAAAGCCTCAATGTGATTGTAATATACTACACTTCACTATAGGAATATTCTACTACTAAGAGCTGTATGAAATCGGAAAGGATCACTTGTGTGTCAATAAGTTGTACGTCATTAGAGATTATCAGGCGAGGTTGAATGACCTGCCAGGAAGGACTGAAAGGGCATTTAAAAAGATCTGATCTTAATCTAGAAAACAGATATTGAGGAAAGAGTTAAAGTGTTAATGCTTTATTTGGGAGATGCCAAACTAGGGCAGAGAGAGTAAGGAAAATGGCCAGTGAGGCAAGGAGGGCTGTGAAGCAATGAGAAATCAGGTTTCATTTCACAAGAGACCTCAAAGAGACACAGTAGGGTGCTTCATAGTGAGTCTTTTTTTGTGTAAGGGAATTTTCAGATGGGTTTAAAGAGAAACTGTGCCTAAATTAGTTTGTGGGAACAAAACAAATAGAGGAATCATAGGTCAAATTTGCTCTGTGGGTTAACTCCCCTGCACTTCTGACTTTTATCATCCAGCACCTCTAAAAGTTGCTCTGTGTCAAATCCCATGCCTTGTGTGTGATGTCTGTCTACATCTGGAGGTGGTGGAAACAGCCAGTAACTCCATGTGTGGGTTTGGTCAACCATGTTGTTTTGAGGCGGCCAAAGGTGGGAGGCAGCTAGGACTCCTGAGCATGTGACTTGTTCCTCTCAGGTGGAAGAATCCTGTGGACACAAGCAGTGATTGCTGAGGTACACAGAGCAGCTGAGGGTCTGGGAGACAGATGTTTCTGAGGGATCCTGGGGAGGTATATAAAATTTGTGTCTGATATAGTTTTCATGTATAGAAAGTTGAACTCGATCCATGTTTTCCAATGTCTGTTATGAGTACCATTTGTGGTATAGAAGATAATTTTAGTTAGATTGTGAATGAATAAATCTTAAATGTTAGGTGTTTGCTTTAATGTGTATTAAGACAAAATAACTAGTATTTTAACATAATATTATATGTTATATTATATTCAAAGCAAAAATGTAAGTTTTCTCTTGAACGTAAATTTAAAAAAAATCCTTTATTTATTTATTTATTTATTTATTTATTTATTTTATTTATTTTTGAGAGAGCGAGAGAAAACATGTGAGCATGGGGGGCAGGGGCAGAGGGAGAGGGAGAGAGAATCTTAAGCAGGCTCCAACCCCAGTGTTTAGCCCAATGTGGGGCTTGATCCCACAACCCTGAGATCATGACCTGAGCTCAGATTAAGAGTCAGATGCTTAACTGACTGAGCCACCTAGGCGCCTCTTGAATATAAACTTTTAAAAACAAAAATTAAGGTCAGTTGATAGTAAAATATTAAGTAAATCAGAATATTTATTATATGTAGATGTGACAAAAGTTGCTGCAGAATGATTAAAGTTTAGAAATACCACACCAGAGGATTCTTCCAACTTCAGTGTCCATGATTTAATGAATGTTTATAGAACTTTGCCCTAGTGGTTATAATAGCTGCAAAGATATTGAAAACACTGGACTCCCTGTTCTCCAGTGTGTGAATTGATTTGGCTTGGATTTGATTTTAGAACCCAATACTTTTTCTGCTATAAATAAAGCTCTGCTAGCTTCCCAGTTTGGTTTTATAGTGCCCCATTTTCTTCTTTCATTAAATATTTATTTTCTCCAGTCCCTTAAAGAAGGGAAAATAAGTAAGCCTAATAGTCATTTGTAGTGGTACTTATTTCTGCTCTCCATGCAGAAGCATTACCACTAACCAAGATAATTCATCTTCATCCTTCATTAGAGTGTGTTATTCACTAAAGTAGTTTATGGCCAAATAGAGTTGCTGGCCTTGCAGATTCTGTTTGGGGTGGTACTGAATCAAATGTGTTCTTGATGTCTAGATAAATCATGTCTTAGATTTTCTTGGTTGAATTTGTGTTAATTTCTAATTGGCAAAATAAATGAAACCTTACTAAAAAAAACATGTTAATATGTGGACACTCTGATTCAGAAGGTTTCTCATTTAATGCATCTTACCTTAAATACATGCTTAAATGGATAATTAAAAGCTTTTATTCATCTGAACAAAACTAAAAGCCAAAATGTATGAAAAAATGAGAGCATATGTTTGATGACTGCAGTTTTAAAATTCTTATAGGAATGTAAAATAGAGACAGAAAAGCACTGCCAAGATAGAACTATTAAAAATCAAAAAGAACTGGATCTGGGACTTTCCTTTGTCAAGCTGTACCCTCCCTACAGACTACAGACAGTGCTTTCGATAACATTAAAAAAAAAAAAAAAGATTTCAAGGATCCCATTCCAGCTTCTTCTTTTTTTTTTTTTTTAAAGATTTTATTTATTTGAGACAGAGAGAATGAGAGACAGAGAGCATGAGAGGGAGGAGGGTCAGAGGGAGAAGCAGACTCCCCGCCGAGCAGGGAGCCCGATGCGGGACTCGATCCCGGGACTCCAGGATCATGACCTGAGCCGAAGGCAGTCGCTCAACCGACTGAGCCACACAGGCGCCCCCATTCCAGCTTCTTTACAGGTGATTTTCATTTGTCCCTTAATGAAATTTTGACAGTGTGTTCTCTTGTTGACAATGCTGTAAGGGCAGCAATAATAACAGCCATTATTTATTAAAACACCCATATACTAGATGCCGGTAGTACACATATTGTATGCGTTACTTTATTTAGGTTTCATGATAACTACATGAAATGGGTATTAGTAGTTCCATTTTAGAAAGAGGAAAATAAGACTAATTAACTTGTCTAAGGTGGCACAATTGGGATTTGAATTTGGTTTGTCTGTTTGCAAAGCCTGTATTTTTAATCATTGTGCTGTTTCTACAAAGACTATAGACAGAGAAAGCAAGAGTTGAATAGATCAACCTGAGATATATCACTCTGGTCATTGCCTAAAGTAAGCAAGAGATTGGAAAAGTAAGTAATAAGTAAGTAAAATATATAAAAAAAAGGATGCTGCCAATCCAGAGTGATCTTCCCTTTGAAAGATGACTTGAATGAGAATTCTTTGTAACTTTTTTGGGTAACTTTTCTTTTTCTTCTCATTACTCTTCTTGGATTGGAATGAATATTTAAGGAATCACTAACAACTCACCCATAATTACTCACTTTCTGTTTTAAATAGTCAAATCTGTCATGATGGATGAAATGTTAGGAAGATATAGCTCTGAAGAAACGCTGGATCCAGAAATTAAAGATGGACCCCATTTTTCTCCACTTCTTTGTTCAGGAATGTGTGAATAAATTGAGCTACTAAGATTTTGTGAGAATTAATGGATTATTTCAATTTTGACAACAGATATAAGATCAGAGTCCTAGGAAGGAGACATGGAAAGAACAGTTACTCTGAGAATGACTCCTAAAAAAAGACAGTAATATTAATAGATCCAAATTAAGATCAGTAGACTCTGATATTTCAGCTCCTTGGTAGTAATAATGGGAAAGGTAAATGGCAGTAATTATCATGTAGGCTGGAACTGGAGACACTTAGGTGTTCTGAGGAAAGTGAATTGGAAAAATAAAAGGTGGGGATATATAATCATAACTCTGTTTTTATATTTTGGATTTAGTTTGCTTACCTTAAGCTCTAATCATAATAGCTTGTGAATGAATATAGGAAAGACCAATAATAAATAATAATGTGCATATTTTGACACTGCAATTCCTCCATCTGAGAAGATGGCTTTATCATGGGGTCAGAAGAGACAGGGAATATAGAAATCAGAGGAGATAGGGGATTAGTCTGATGCTCAAGTAGGCCACATTCTTCTAGGAAATTGATGGGCTTAATTTGGGTACTACAGCTGGGACTTCACTGCACATGTCTTCTGGAGGTTGAATGTAAGGCTATGGAGGAAGCCTCATGGATTTTGGTAACCGGATGCCAGAAACTTTCCTTTTACAATACTAGGTTATAGCTTGTCCATAGGCTTAGGCTTTCTGAATCCAGTTTCTCAAAGTATGGTTCTTGGCCCAACTGTACCAAAACCTCCTGGGCTATTCACTAAAATTATAGATTTCTTGATCCCTAGTTTTGGAGGTTTGGCCAGAAATTTGCAGTTGCGAGTGTCTTAGGCCAGATTCCCTAGCAAACAGACTCTGAACCAAAGTTCAGTATTTGAAAATTTACTGAGGGATTGCTCTGATACAGCACTTGTAAGGGAGTGAGGGGTGCAGAATTGGGTATAGTAACAGACAACTCAGGCAATCCTATGGGGAAGTTTGGAGCTAGGGCCCTTTAGACTTGCCAGGAACTGAGACAAAGGGACCAGGTCTTTGTATTTTTACATTGAACAATTATTGAATATAGGCTAGGGAAGGAGTGCAGCTTTGGGTGAAGCAATTTCCTGTATAGCAAAGAACAACTGTAGTCATCCACATCAGTAGCCAGTACTCCTGTATTGAGTGCCTCAGTCCACAGCAACCACTATAGTCTATCCCTTGCACTTGTCAGATATATTTGTGTCATCTAGTAAGTTTCTTCCATTTGGCAAAACTTTCCCCAGGATTCTGGTTGGTCTGTTTTCTTGGGAAATTCATTAAGAGGAGGGTTAGTGAGATGAATTATAGCCTCTGCTACTGAAACTACACTTGAGACTGCAATAAACACTGATTATCTCCCTCCTCAACCTTCTATTTTAGATTACCATCAACTTGGCTAGCATCTCTATTGGTCTAGAGGGATTACTTGGTGGTGTGACTCGGACTGTCATCTCTGAGGGATCTGAATCTCTGGTTACTATATTCTTCTTAGGCTGTGATTGCTGTACTTGTCCATTTACTAGCAAAATTAGGAAGTGAAGGACAAGTAGATGCCCTGATGGATCACTAAGCTGCCAAATAATTCTTGAACCCACTGTAATAGCAGCCCTACCTTTTTCTGAGGATCAGGGGTAATTATGGCTGCAGGTTCAAAAGGTCCTTCTGCTATCTCATACTGAAAGCTTTTGAGTAGTGTGACAAGTGAAGAACCAGTAGACTGGTTCTTAGACATCATGTACCCACTGCTACACATCTTTGCTTTGAAGTGTGTCCCTTAGTCTGAGGCAATATTTTGTAGTGAAATATTTTGGTGGTTCTAACACCCTAAATGCCTGAAGATAGTGGTGCTGGCTCAGGTAATCCTAGCAGGATAGGAGGAAAGGATTCAATGTAATCAACTTGCCATCAAGTGGCTGGCTGATCTCTGTAGGATATTGTGCTATACCAGGCCCTCAGTATTGGTCTCTGCTTCTCACAGGTTGGACATTCAGTGGCTATAGCTAGATCAGCCTTATTGAGAGGGAAATTGTGCTGCTGGGCTCATAGTTTCCATCTCTTTAACAATGGCAGTGGGGTAACTGATGATAGAGTCTGACTGATGTTAACTGGTGGAGTCATTTGGTCTATTTGATTGTTGTCTTTTTTTTAAATTAACATATAATGTATTGTTTGTTTCAGGGGGTCTGTGATTCATTGGTCTTACACGAGTCACAGCACTCACCATAGAACATACCTTCCCCAATGTCCATCACACAGCCACCCCATCCCTCCCACCCCCCTCCACTCCAGCAACCCTCAGTTTGTTTCCTGAGATTAAGAGTCTCTTATGTTTTGTCTCCCTCTCTGGTTTTATCTTGTTTCATTTTTTCCTCCCTTCCCCTATGAGCCTCTATCTTGTTTCTCAAATTCTTCATATCAGTGAGAACATATAATTGTCTTTCTCTGATTGATTTTTTTCTCTTAGCATAATACCCTCTAGTTCCATTCACATCGTTGCAAATGAAAGATTTCATTTTTGATGGCTGCATAATATTCCAGTGTTTTTTTTTTAAAGTGGTTGCCCTCCGTTAGGCATTACAATGCAATACAATTATTAATACCTTTTTGTGCCCACTCTTCTAGGTTCTTCCACAAGCTGTTTCCTACACCTTGTATCTCTGATCCTCAGATCTTTCTCCTTTGAGCTCCCTGACCAACCAGTCAAGCCATTCACCACTGCTCATAAGTTCATGTGTATTCTTACCACTTGTATTCC
Source organism: Neomonachus schauinslandi (assembly GCF_002201575.2). Lineage (NCBI taxonomy): Eukaryota > Metazoa > Chordata > Mammalia > Carnivora > Phocidae > Neomonachus > Neomonachus schauinslandi. The sequence goes on along the minus strand of NC_058413.1, from coordinate 79,095,984 downwards.
AACAAAGTGGGTGACTAGGTACATACCCCGACTTGTACCCATTGAGAGGATTTTCCTCACTACTATCTTTCATGTCACTCCTCAGGGGAATGACCTGAATGCAGCAGCCTCCCTCCTTCAGTTTGCTCACACATACTGAGCAGACCTATTTGTGAACCAAGCTCAGTTTTTTCCTTCATCAGCTGGTAATAAAGGTATCTTTCCCACCTTCCCCACCATAGTCATAGGTATGAGCTGTTAGAGAGTCACAAATACAATAATGATGAATGACATGGAATTCTGGACTACTGCTTTTGTACTTACTTCCACCTTCTGGCCTTACCCATGCTCAGTATCCTCCCCAGACTTAGATTGTTCTATCTTATGACATATTGCTATTATGTCTACTTATGACTTGGTATATCTGACTATATGGACCTTATGATGGGCAGCTCTAGGTGTGTGGTCTTTTGATCTTCCAAGGTCAGAGATTACCTAGAATTCAGCAACATACCAGACATTTTGAAAGATGTATAGTTGTTTTTTGTTTGTTTGTTTGTTTGTTTGTTTTGCTGAAGTTCTTGCACCAGATCCTTAGATCTATATTGTGATTGGAGATTGCCATAATAAAATTCACAAAGCATCTTTTCCCGTGGTAGAAGCCTCTCATCCCATAAGATCTGCTAAGAATTGTGGCCCAAGTAGCAGAACTATTTGCATGACACCTGAACTTGATGCAGAACTGTTTCTTGTTCTGAGCCCACTTCAAAGCAGTATGCCTCTGTAGCACTTGGAAAATGGATTAAAACAGCATTTCTAAGTGTGGAATATCCTGTATCTAGAACATGCAAGGGCCTGCCAGATGATCGAGTTTCCTGCCTGGTGATGGGAGTTTTGAGGTATAATAATTTTTCCTTTATTCTTGAGGCAATGTGCCAGCATGCCCCAAACCACTGGATCTCCCCATCCACCCGAATTTCAAAGATGTGGGCCCCTTTCCTGGAGTGCACGCTTCTTACCAATGACACTTCTTGCTCATCTGGTCTGATTACTATGATCTCATGAATGTAATGTACCAATTAAATGTTCTGTGGAATGTTCAATGATCCAGGACCCTTTGAACTATATTGTGGCAGAGACTAGAAGAGTTAACATGACCTTTGGGCACCACTGTAAATGCATTTTGTTGTTCATCTCACATGAGTGCTTCTGATCGTTCTTTTGGATGGGAATGGAAAAGATGGCATTGGCCAGATCAAGGGCAGCATACAATGTCCAAGGGGCTATGCTGATCTGCTGAAGCAGAAATACCACATTTGGCAAATCAGCTCAGTTGAAACTACCACTTTTTGAGTTTGCATTAATTTATTGTCATTTGCTAGCATCCAAAGATGTAACCTTGAGTCAGCCAACTCCCTTTGGCTGAGGGAAACTCCTGGAGAGAGACTCAGCTGTGAGTTATCTGCAGCCAATACTCCTAGCAGCTGGAAGAATGAGTGCATCTATCCAGAAGGTGGAATCTGAGCAACACACACAGCATACACTACAGGCAGACTTCTTTGATGATTCTTATACACAATAAAGTTTGACTAGTCTCTTCAGGGAAAACACTCTATATTCTTCAGCTGTGAATTTAAAATCTGTTTTCTTTGTATCATTGGAAAATGTCCAGTTTTGATTTATATTTCTCCTTTCAGTTTATTTTAGCCACCAGTTTCTGTCTTCGTGTTTTTTGAAAAGTTTTTAAATTGTTATTTTAGAACTATTTTCTTTGTTTCAAATTTCAGTCATCGTTTTGTTCAGGAAAATCATCCAGGAGTTAAAAGTGAGCACAATTGAAATAGAAAAATTGGTATTTCCTATTTTCAAAATAGACATAATGATTCTCACCTTAGCACCCACCCCCCCCACACACCCACAGGCACACTCCATATACACTACACGCACTCCTCCCCACACACCATATATGCATACATATCTTACATACCACATATACACATCAAACATACACATACACACACCTAGATAGTAATGCTTCATGTGCTATCCCACCCTACTTACCTTTCATTGTGTTTTGCAAAACACGTATAATCTAGATAAAACAAAATGAGAGGTTTTAAAAGGTGCTGGAAGACCTTTTTCTGGTTATGATATTATTATTAATAATATAGTAGCTAGCTATTATTATGTGTAATGTTGCAGATTTAGATCCTATCAGCTAGTTCTTGTGAAAGGGGCACCTTTGTATAGCATAGTGGTTACTAGAATGCACATTAGATCCAGATTTCTTGGGTTATGGGTGCTAGTTAAACCTTTTGTTTTTCTTTTCTGCCAAAAATAGCTTTTTGTAGGCAAGTAAGAGAAAAAAAAAAGGAAGAAAAAGAGAAAAATAAAAAGACATTATTTTGAAATTAACTCTAATTTAAATATAAAAATATCAACTATAAATTTCTTCACCTTTCCCATGAAATCAAGATATAGAATAGTTCTTTCACTCTCAAGTTTTCCCATGTCCTTTTATAATCAAGTCCTCCCCACATACCCAAATTCTGGCAACCACTGATTTATTGTCTGTCCCTATAGTTTCGCCTCTTCCAGAGTGTCATATAAAAGAATAAAAGCATAGCCTTTTGAGCCTGGTTTCTTTCACTTAACACAATGCATTTAAGATTTATCCATTTTGTTGCAAGTATTAGCAGTTCATTCTTTTTTACTGCTGTGTTGTATTCTACTGTATGGATATGCCACAATTTATTTATTCATCAGTTGAAGGACTTTTCCAGTTTTTGATGATTATGGATAAAGGTGCTATCAGCATTTGTGCATGGGATTTTGTGTGAGCATAAGTTTTTATTTAATTAGGTAAATACCTAGGGATGGAACTGCTAGGTCATATTGTAAGTGTAGATTTAACTTTATAAAAATATGCCCAACTATTTTCCAAGGTGGCTGTACCATTTTGCACCCTTCCTTTGGCCCCAGCAATGCTATCCTTTGTGTCCTGTGTCCTTGCCATCACTTGGTAGTGTCTCTATTTCAATTTTTTCAACTCTAATAGGTGGGTAGTGGCATCTCACTGTGGTTTTAATTTGCATTTTTCCTACAGCTAGTGATGTTTTAATGCACAGTTAGGTTTGAGAATCTGACTTTGAATCTCTGTTCTGCCACTTTCTAGTTGAGTCACCTTCAATAGGTTATCCAAACTCTCAAAGCTTCCATTTTCTCAGATAGACAAAAATATACTTTATTTCACAGCAGTGATATGCAGTTAAATGTGAAAATTATGTAAAGGACTATATAATGTCTGGTATATAATAAATATTCAATAAATGTGTGTGTTCATTAGTTTTCTCAACTAATTCTGTTCTCAAAATTTCATCTTTTAAAAACAACACTGTCAGACACTGTAAAATACACATGGACCCAGGTAGACCCAAGCAGCCATTTGGTCATGTCCTAATAAGTGTTTCAGGCCCTACTTAGATAGGTACATGTTGCCCAATAGACTCTCAAAGTTTCAAGCCTAAGAAAAGGCACTTGCAGCCAATATGAGTGAGTTTGTGTTTTACCTGAAGCATTGTATGTTCTCTGTTCTTGTCTTTCTAGATAATGAAAGATGCATTAATGGTACCAATTACAAAGTGTGAATTTGATTTATAGCACTTTGTTACTTTCTCTGTTAGTCGCCAAGCAATAGGAAAATCCACACACAGCAATCTAAAGACAATTTAGACTGAAATGGTTCTTTGCAATTTAGGCATTTAATTAGGGTTTTAAAGCTTAATTAAAAAGTTAAATCATTTGTCTTTATTTCTGAAACAATGCTATTGTAGATGGTTCAATTATGTAAAATAAAATGTAATAAGATATGTATTTCCTTGTCTGAAGTTTTAGCATCATTCACACATAACAGCACAGCCCCATAAAATGTATTTGAGAAGACAGAACAAAATTGAAATATGGAGCCATTAAGTAGGTATTGAAAGTAACTTCTGGTTTGTAGAGTTGTTTTTCTCTCCCTTGTTTCATGGTCCTTGAAACATATGAATTTTTCCTTCAAAAATGTAAATGATGAGAAAAGATTTTAAGTGCTTAGCTACAATTCCATCCAAAATGCATACAAAATGATAGAATGAAACTTCTCATCAATCTTCAGTTATTTAGCACTGGGAAAGAAACTGCTTGTTTCTGAGTAACCAGAAACATTCTTTAGATACATAAATGTACGTTCTAATTTTTTTTTTTTTAGATTTTATTTATTTATTTGAGAGAGAGAGAATGAGAGACAGAGAGCACGAGAGGGAAGAGGGCAGAGGGAGAAGCAGACCCCCTGCTGAGCAGGGAGCCCGATATGGGACTCGATCCTGGGACTCCAGGATCATGACCTGAGCCGAAGGCAGTCGCTTAACCAACTGAGCCACCCAGGCGCCCTGTACGTTCTAATTTTTAAGGAACTCTAACTAAGCCTCCCACTAACCTAGGCCCTGGACCTTTCTATTTCTGCAGATTCTTGGTTCATCCCTCCCTTTTCACATGTTCTAAGGATTTAGTCTATTTTTTTTCTCAAAGCAACCTTGATTTCGTGGAGTGTCTTTTGCCTCACTGTCCTCCAAGTCAACCTGGAAAGGAGCCTTAGAATTGTTGCTAATTCCTTTCTTTCCTTTGTATTAAGTGGCAAGATTTTGGAATCAGTTTTAGATTCAAATGCCTGTTCTAATCGTTCTACTGATCCTTATAGTAAGTGCTTTATTATCATCAAGTTGGAGGGATGAATCCAATATCAGTGGTCTCAAATGCCTAAAGACTAAAAACTTTAGTTTCAAGTAGAATTAATTTTATGGTCACCAAAGTACAAATTTTCTTACCACTCTGAGCTCTTTGAGGATACAATCTTATTTACTTTGTATATCTTTATCTCTAGTGCCCTGCACTTTGCCTAATAAATGTTTGCTCTTGAATGAAAGTAGTAGGTATTCATTGGGAATTTTTTTAAAAAAGGGGTGACATGATCAGATGTATACTTGGAAAGTTAATCTGTTGGAATATTTTGGATTAATTTAGGTTGGAGTGAGGTGGGAAGTGACTGAAGTTGGAGGTTAGAAGACCCAGAGTAAGAGTGGAGAAATGGGCATAAATGATCTCATTAGAGGTGTTTGACTTTGAATGGATGAAGAAAATGTAATGTTGTTGTCTTTGTTGCGTTGTTGGTGGTAGCAGAACTTTTATTAGATAGAGGAGACTTATATGTTTGAAACCAGTGGGGAAATGTCTTAAATATATATAAGAGTGAGACTGAAGATAGAAAAGAGAGTGGGGGAAAAGTATGAAGTGAGTTCTGAAGGAGTCTTGAAAATGAATAGGCATGTCTTCTGTGAAAAGGAGAAAGTGTAAGTTAGGTTAGAAAAAATGTTGAGAGCTGTGTGTGTGTGTGTGTATGTGTAGAGACTGGGGGAGGAGGAACTGTTGGAAGTTGAGGTAATTGGTGTCAAATGGCCTAGATCAGTGGCTGCACATTAGAATCACTTGGGGAGTTTTAAAAAAATACTGATATGTAGATTCCACGTTAGGCCAATTAAAGTACAGCCTCTCAGGGGTGGAACCCAGACCCCAGTATTTTTAAACACTCCCAAGGTGAGTTGAATATGCAGCCACAGTTGAAAGCTGCTGGCCTATATTTTCTTAGTAACATGGCAAGAATGCTTCCTGCTGTGAGCAAGGGAAGTAGTGTAAGAATAAGACACAAAAGAGGGATTATTTAAGTGACTGGGAAAACTTAAAGGGAAGTCAATAAACTATACTGAAAATATTTTGAGGAGTCAGAAGATCCAAATTTCATCAAGTGGTTTGAAGCATAGAAGATCCAACCAGTGTGGCATTGTAATGCTCTGTTGAAATGCTTCACATCTAAGAAGGAGGGAAAATGAATATTAGGGTCATTCTGGTTAGGGATTGTCATTGCTAATAACTCCCAAATCATATTTGACATCAGAATAACATGAGAATCTTTAGAAAAATCCAAATTCCAGGACCTTACCCCCAGTGAGCTTCTTTCAGTGGATCAGGAGATCTGGATTGGAACTGGCAATCTGCAATTTTAAGCAACACCCTGGTAACTGGGGCATCCAGGGCAATTGAAGTTTGGGAACAACTGAAATAGAGGGTAGAGAGAATGTCAAGGAAGAGTAGGGGGGGAACTGTGATTATAGTGCATGTATGGCTGAAATAACAGACCCTGAGACTGAGCTGGGTAAGGAGGCAAGTAGATTCAGAAAAGCATAGAAGAATAACAAGCTGAGGAGGAGGTAAAGAGGTAAATCATAATAGGACACTGCAATGGATTGAGAGCTTGTGTACCCACAAAAGTGATATATTGAAATCCTAACCCCAGGGTGATGGTATTAGGAGGTGGAGCTTTTGGGAAGCAATTAGGTCATGAGGATGGAGCTCTCATGAGTGAGGTTAGTTCCCTTATATAAAAAAGGATTCCAAGAGCTCCCTTGTTCTCTTCCCATCATCTAAGGATATAATGAGAAGTCAGCAGTCTGCAACCTGGAAGAGGGCTTTCATTAGAACCTGACCATACTGGTATACTCTGATCTCAAACTTCCAGCCTTCAGAACTGTAAGACATAAATTTCTGTTTTTTATAAACCACTCAGTATTTTGTTATAGCAGCCCAAACTGACTAAGACAGGCATGGAAGAGGATTGCTGGCAGAAGGTGAAGGGAGGATTTGGAGACAATGAGGTATTCTCACAAAAACAGTGTCTAGAGGCTGTGGTCAGAGAGGAAAATTCAAAGTATTTGATCTTGGATTTTATCTTATATCTCCTTGTTTCAAACCTGTACCTCTTACCTGAGATAGAAAAAGGAGCCCAAGAAAACTGAGGAGGGTACTGTATTAGTTTTCCAGAGCTATTGTAAAAATACCATAGATTGGTTGACATCTATGTCAACAGACATTTATTTCTCATAGTTCCAGAGGCTGGGAAGCCCAAGATCAAGGTGCCACATGGGTAGGTTTGTAGTGAGAGCTCTCCTCCTGGCTTGTAGATGGCCACCTTTTCACTCTGTCCTTACATTGTTGGGGCAGGGGCGGAGGGAGAAGAGAGTACTCTCTGTGTCTCTTCTTTTTTTTTTTTTTTTTTTTTAAAGATTTTATTTATTTATTTGAGAGAGCGAGAATGAGAGAGAGTACATGAGAGGGGGGAGGGTCAGAGAGAGAAGCAGGCTCCTCGCCGAGCAGGGAGCCCGATGTGGGACTCGATCCCGGGACTCCAGGATCATGACCTGAGCCGAAGGCAGTCGCTTAACCAACTGAGCCACCCAGGCGCCCTCTGTGTCTCTTCTTATAAGGACACTAATTCTATCACATTAGGGATCATCCCTTATGGCCTCATTTAACCTTAATTACTTCCTTAGAGGTCCCATCTGCAGATATAGCCACATTGGGAATTAGGGCTTCAACATATGAATTTTGGGAGGACACAAACATTTAGTCTATAACATAAGGGGGCACAGTTCAGCCTATAAGAGGCATATAGTGATGAAGCTCTTGCTGAAAGAAAAGAAAAACACAAATATGCTTTTTCTTTGGCTGATTGGAAATCAAGGCAAATTTTCCAATAGTCTCATAGCTCAAGCCTAGGTTAGAGATGGTGAGCATATGTAAAACAGGCTCCTGCAGCAGTCCTACCATGATTGCTAGCTCTTGACCTGGTCCTTCTGTATCAGGGACTGCTGTCGGTGTGCACTGCCTCCTATCTGCATTAGGAATGATGGACCTGGCTCGATAGCACAAACCAATTTCCTTTTGGAACCTGCATGGGAAAACAAGTTTGGGTTGCTAGCATCATAATGTTTAGTACCCAAATGAGAACTTTTATAGAGAACTTATAACTTATGTTGTTTATTGATTGGATATTCTTATCAAAACTGTCAAGAAGTGTAGGGAAGGAAAAGAGATTTTAGGGATCTGAGCTATCAATGGTATTTTAGTGACTTGAGTTTGATATTAATTATTCTCCTGCTTGTTTCCTGAATACTGGAGGAGAAAAATATTCTCATTATCACCTCTCAGAGTTTATTCCAGAAGCTTCCTGGAACCACAGCTGTGTAGAAATTTGATGTAGGCCCAGAGGTGCCATAGTTTTATCTTAAAAGCTTCCTTAAAAAAAACAAAACAAAACAAAACACAAAACTCTATTGAGGTATAATCTGAATGCCATAAAACTCACTCATTTTAAGTGTACAATTTAATGATTTTTAGTAATTTTACTGAGTTGTTCAGCCATCATCATGATGCAGTTTTAGAACATTTCCGTCACTCCAACAAGATCCATCCTCCCTTTAACAGTTAATCCCCATTCTCACCCCAGCCCTAGGCAACCACCTGTATGCATTCTGTTCCTATAGATTTACTTAAAGCCTTGTGCTAGTGTTCTTTCTGAGCTCAATGACTGAAGGCTAATTTACCATAGAATTGTCTCATGGCTTGCAAAGCTCTCTCAAGGTCAGCATGGGTCTTCTATTTCAAGCCACTGTAAAGGACATATCTGGTACAGATGTCCCATCTATTTTGAGTCTAAACTGTGTTTTTCCACTGTGATTCTGATAAATTTGATGAAAGCAGGCCTGCCAGGCATCTTCTGCAAGAAATTAAAACTCATCCTAGGAAAAAGAGATTCTGTGACATCACAAAATCTGCCTCTCACATTTGTCTCCTGACTCCGTTTCCTTATGTACCAATCTAAAACTGGATTATCTTGATTACTTGAATAACATAAGAGGGTATTAACATATAAAATTTTGAACATTCTATTCCATCTAATGCTCCCTGTCCCCTTTGTTATGTGCTATGCAATTAAAAAAAATTTCTACTTACTGGATATACACCAACACAATAAAAAATTACAGGATGGCTTTTTCTTCAAATCTCCTAAGTTAGGTTTCTAGGGTAATTCTTGTAATGGTTTTTAAAGTGAATTTAGTTATCAGGTCAATTTAATAATATTGGGAAAAAGTCTAATAGTCAACTTTGTTCTGATATATTCTTTCTTTTGCTAAAGGTTAAGTTATGCATTTACTTAACCTAGTAGCTTGTCCATTGTTTTATAGATAATTATTACTTTAGAGATCCTTGATGCAGTCAAGACTGTCAGATAATGTAAAGAAAGTGTGGAGAGTCTACTTATTAGAAGTGAATTATCATTTCTTATTTCTAAGGACTGACAACCTTTTATTATTTCTAACATCTACCATGGGACAAATGGGTAGTTTAAGAAAATTGATTTTATTACTCTGGAAAGGGAAGCCTATTATTTTCATTTCAGTAATTTCACCAAATGATCATCACATTTAAATGTTTTTTTTTTTCCCCCTAAGTGAGTCCTTTCCATCTATCCTTTATGTTCTTCAGTAGTTTATTGCAAGTATGCTATGGGAGAAGGCAGAGATAATGAATGCTGTGGTTCAAAAGGACATGAACTTTTCTAAACTGTACAAATGAAACATGAAATAGTAAACATAAATCATACAATTAATAGTATGCTGTCAAAATGAGACTGTAATGTTATTTAAAATATTCCTTTATCTATGTTCAAAGCATTTTTAAGAGCCTGGGACCACACACCGTTTATAATCTTTTCTCTTTCTTACCCTACTTTTCACACAGGTTAATTTTATTCATGTACTTTTTCCACATTGTTTATTAGAATGTTTCTGATTATACCAACCACATCAGCATTCATAGCTCATAAAGCCAAGACAAGTACAATACTTAAACATGAACAACAACAAAATCATGTGAAGATGAAGGCAGAGACCGGGGTACTGCATATACAAGCCAGGGAACACCAAAGATTGCCAGCAAACCACCAGAAGGTAGGAGAGGGTCATGGATCAGATTCTTCCTCACAGCCCTCAGAAGGAACCAATCCTGCAGACACCTTGATCTCAGACTTTAGCCTCCAGAACTGTGAGACACTATATTTCTGTTAAGCCATCCAGTTGTGATGCTTTGTTATGACAGCCCTAGAAAATTAATACACCAGGCTTTTATTAACCTGCTTGTGCCTCAGTTTCCTCATACATAAAGTGATAGTGATAATAATATTTACCTTCTAAGTTTTTATGAACATCACATGAACTAATGAATATAAATAAAGTGCTTCGAAGTGTGCCTGCCACATAGCGGCAAAGGACAAACATTACTAGCTGATTGAATCAACAACCATTCCCATTTCCTTCTTTGCTAAATACTAAATAACATCCTATTTGTAAGATGGGTTTTCTGCTTATTTGAAGATCAGTAATTTCCTACTGATATAAGGGGAACAGAAAACAGATTTTTTTGGCTTAGCATGATGGAAGTCATAGGTTATAAGAAAGAAGATAAACCAAAATGCCTAGTTTCAGAAAGTTAAAGTTCCCCCGCTCAACCCAGGAGATAAGTTTTTGTTGTTGTTGTTTTGTTTTTTGTTTTTTTGTTTTTTTTTTTTTTGGGAGGGAGAGAGATAGCAAGAGCACACAGAGTAGGAGCAGAAGGAAAGAAAGAGAGAGGGAGAATCTTTTTTTTTTTTAATTTTTATTGTTATGTCAATCACCATACATTACATCATTACTTTTTGATGTAGTGTTCCATGATTCATTGTTTGTGCATAGTACCCAGTGCTCCATGAAGAACATGCCCTCTTTAATACCCATCACCAGGCTAACCCATCCTCCCACCCCCTCCCCTCTAGAACCCTCAGTTTGTTTTTCAGAGTCCATTGTCTCTCATGGTTCATCTCCCCCTCTGATTCCCCCCCTTCATTCTTCCCCTCCTGCTATCTTCTTCTTTTGATTTTTTTCTTAACATGTATTGCATTATTTGTTTCAGAGGTACAGATCTGTGATTCAACAGTCTTGCACAATTCACAGCGCTCACCATAGCTCATACGAGAGAGGGAGAATCTTTTTTTTTTTTTTTAGTTTAAAAAATGCTTTCATAAATACCATTTACTCTTTTTTTTCTTTGTTTTTTTTTTTTAATTCTTATGTTAATCCCCATACATTACATCATTAGTTTTAGATGAAGTGTTCCATGATTCATTGTTTGTGCATAACACCCAGTGCTCCATGCAGAATGTGCCCTCCTCGATACCCACCACCAGGCTAACCCATTCTCCCACCCCCCTCCCCTCTAGAACCCTGTTTGTTTTTCAGAGTCCATCGTCTCTCATGGTTCGTCTACCCCTCCGATTTCCCCCGCTTCATTCTTCTCCTCCCGCTACCTTCTTCTTCTTCTTTTTTTTTTTTTCTTAACATATATTGCATTGTTTCAGAGGTACAGATCTGAGATTCAACAGTCTTGCACAATTCACAGCGCTTACCAGAGCACATACCCTCCCCAGTGTCTATCACCCAGTCACCCCATCCCTCCCACCCCACCCCCCACTCCAGCAACCCTCAGTTTGTTTCCTGAGATTAAGAATTCCTCATATCAGTGAGGTCATATGATACATGTCTTTGAGAGAGGGAGAATCTTAAGCGGGCTCCATGCCCAGTGCTGTGCGGAGTTGATGCAGGGCTCCACACAAGGCTCGATGCAGGGCTTGATCTCATGACCCTGAGATCATGATCTAAATGTAAATCAAGAGTCCAATGCCTAACCAACTGAGCCACCCAGGCACCCCAAGAGATTACAGTTTTAAAAGAAGGAATAATGATTCAAAGTGTGTAAGAGGCCAAATGTCAATACTTTTAGAAAAAGGGAGCAGAGTTTTTAGACACACGAGTGTGAACCAAAGCATGGAATGTTTTAGATAGCCAAATTCCTTCATCCTCTATGATCATCTTCATAAAGCTGTCTTAAATGGAAATGTTACATTACTGTGCTTTAACTATTTCTGAGTTAGTATACCAGTTTATCTTAACTCAAAGTTGAGTAGGCCTTGAGTAATGAAATACTATTTGGGTTCACTTTGTCCAGAAGGAGATTAACAGTCAAGATTATGGGAGGAATAAGTCTCAAAATGATGTTGCAGTTGGTAGGAGGGAGGGATATATTAGGCAATCTGGGGGAGAACTTGGTAGCTGAGGATTGGAGGTAGAGTGAGGGCATAAGGTTTGGAAGAAAAGGAAAAGAGAAAAAGCCTTATATAATACAGCATATTATTCTTAGGAGTTCTGTTATTTAGGATACCTTAATTTTTTTGAGCCTGAGCGTATTAGTTTCCAAGAGCTGCCATAACAAAATACCACAAACTAGGTGGCTTAAAACAAGGGAAATTATTCTTTCACAATTCTGGAGGCCAGAGTCTGCCCAAGATGTAGGTAGGACTGTGCTCTCTGTGAAGGCTCTAAGGAGGATCTGTCCTTATCTTTACATAGCTTCTTGTGGTTGCCAGCAATCTTTGGCATTCCTTGGCTTGTAGACATCACTCTAATCATTGCCTCTGTCATCACATGACAGACTCCTTTTCTGTGTGTCTGAATCCAAATTTCTTCCTTCTTATAAGAACACCAATCATTGTTTAGAGCCCACCCAAATCCAGTGTGACCTCATCCTAACTTTATTACATCTGCAAAGAACTTATTTCCAAATAAATTCACATTCACAGATTTTGGGTACATATGTATTTTGGGGGATACCATTTAACCCATACAGTCAGTTTATTCACCATAAAAACAAAGCATTATAATATGTACTCATGCTTCAGTTCCTTCATCTTTAAAATGGAGAAGATAAGAGTTTCCCTGAAGGTCATTGTGAGAAGATGTTTGTTGTTCTTTGGCTTCCCATTTTATCTTCTTTGCAATACCCTGATTTCCTCTGGAGGAATTATTGCTTCCTCAGTGAACTGAGTTTAGTGGCTTAGTAATCATGGGCCCACTCTTCCTTTGCAGATGGGCATATTTGTGATGCAATGAATATCAATTGGATGGGTCCTTTGGAAGTCTAATCTTGACCACAAGAATAAAAAGACTAAAATGGATGGAATCTGTATGATGGTTAAGAGCACAGATTTTAGAGACAGGTCATCTATATTTGAATCTCGACTCTATCACTTACCAACTGTGTCACTTTGGGATATATTTAGCCTGCCTATGCCTCTGTTTCCTCATGTATATAATGAGAATGATAATAGTACCTATTTCATCCAGTGCCAGCTACTGTGCTTGGCGTTATGTATGCATCAGTGAATAAAACACACATTGTTTCTGCCTTTGTGGAGCTTTTAAACTTTGAGAGAGATAGACACCAAACACAGAAAAATGAATATTTATTACAAATTGTGTTATGTGAATATGTGTTATGTAAAATAATGGCAATTTAGTACATAGTTAGCAACATGTCAGTATGAGTATTTACTCATTTATTTTGGTAGCAGTGTTCTGACCACAAATTATTGCTGTAGTTTCTGATTCCTAGTTCTCTAGAGATATCTTTGTTTCTGTTCATTTCTGAGCATGGTTTTTTGCCCATTGATGCTGAGAACTTCAGTATACTTCCCCTAAACTTCCTATTGCTTAATTTAGTCAGAGCCGGTTTCCATTGCTGGCAACCTGAGAGCTCTAACTGATACAGTATTTCTTCATTGGATTGCTGTAAGGATTAGTAAGACTATCTATATTAAGCATGTACATTTTCAATTCACATTAATTCTGGGAGGGGTGACCTGGGTATACTGAAAGCAGAAAGGATAGAGTCAGATGAGAGTGAGCTGATAAACAGAAGTAAACAGAAAAACATTAGCAAATGAATTTAGTGTAGTGGAGACCCAGAGGACTGGAATGATGATATAGGAGAACTAGCTTTCATATAGAGGGTCAAAAGTCTCAGAGTGGTTGACAGGTCAATCGGAGAAACTCACAGATTTGAGGACTTGAACGGAATACATTAAAGGTATTGTTTTACTGTGGACAGTATTGCCCCAAAAGATTTAACCTAATATATGCAGTCATGTTCAGAAGCAGACACTTCATTTTTTTTGTATTACCTGAGGAAGCATTCTATAAAAACAACCTTTAAAGAAAATTGTCTTTGTTCTTGGAATAAAGGACTACACAAGGAAAACTAATAAAGAATGGCAGCGCCATTTGTTTGACATCAATCCATGTAGACTTATTATTCTAAGGTGTAAAGGTATATATACATTTTAAGGCCAGGAGGAAAGGTAATATTGTGCTGATAGATGCAATATCATAAATATGCTCATGCATATTCATATGTTGCCAATTATTCTTTTGAAGCTGTGTAAATTATGCATTTAAAAATGAAGAACTGAAAACAGGATACACAAGGAAAACTTTAAAGCATTCTGAGATAAAAATTGAATGAAAGAGGATTACTGCAAAAGCTCTTTTTCCATCATTTCTTCTATTCCATTTCTAATCACCAAATCCTACTCCCTGTAACTACCCCCATATCGCAATTATCCTGTCGGCATCAGGAAAACAGGAGTACTCCAGCCCTTATTTGTTCCCAGTGCCAAGCTCAGACATGGCTCTTGAAGATAAACTCCTATCCTGAATTAAAGGGTTGACACCATATTCAGCTGCAACGCTTTCTACCATGCCATCAGCTAATCAACATTCATTCATTTATTCCACAAGTCTTTATGAAGTCTGTATTATTTTTGCCTGGTATTGTCCTTGATACTGAGCATGGTAAGTAAATACAGTTATTGTACATACAGAGCTTTCAAGCTTATTAGGAAGACAGACAGTAAAAAGAGAAAAAAAGAAATATATATATATTTTTTGTTTTTTTCTTTTTTTAAAATTTTATTATGTTATGTTAATCACCATACATTACATCATTAGTTTTTGATGTAGTGTTCCATGATTCATTGTTTGCATAAAGGAATATATATTAAGTCGTGCTGTGTGCTATGAAGAAAATGAAAAGGAGGTGAGTAGGGATGTGGAGCAAGGAATGGGGTGGTGCTGGAGAGGATAGGCCTATTTAGTTGAGGTCTACTTGGAGATAAAGCCTTCTTTGTAAAGTGAAGAATGCAGTGAGTGAGACCTCATCTCAGGCCTCAGGAAGATCATTCCTAGATATCGAAAAGGCAATTAAGTTGTCTGTGGCTGGGATGCTGAGGTCTGTGTGTGTGCCACCAGCTACTGGAGTTGGAGCATTTCTTGGGTTAGTGGCTCCTGCACATTTTTTTTTAACAGTTTTCCAGTCCTCTGTTTTAATGAAGGGACAACTTGAGGCTAGTGGAATCAGTAGAGGTTTGGGACTTAGTTTCTTGGTCCTCCAATGGCTATGTTTCTTAGGGGAGACATCCTGACTGGAAACCTGTGGCAATGGTCCTAGTCCTCTGAGGGTTTTGGTGCCTCCCTCATCTGTCCTTTCTAGTGTCATTTATCTACTGACTCCTTGTCTGTCCTGGGCTCCAGAGATAACAAACTTCCAGCCTTCCTGTGGGCTTTCCTTATGTGTTCCAGGTAACCCTTCTTATCCCCTGAATTCTTAGCCTCTTCCCCATGCCAGTGTTCTGTTGGCCTTATTTCTCCTCATTAAAAAATAAAATAAAATAAAAAGTTTAAAAAGGTAATTATCATTAGACAGAAAGTGCTAAGTTAGTTATTAATAAAAATTAGGGCAGAGGACACAGAAAGCACTTCCAGAAACTGAGAGACAAGGGTATAATGAATAATTCTGGTATCTGGAGGTAAGCATCAGGAAACATTCTCCCCAATATACCCCCACCTTCTGCATCCTGCCCTGAAGGATCCTAATTGGTAGGTTTCTCATGCTTGATTTTAGGTCTCTGGCTCGATTTCACAGAATCCTGGAGGTTTAAAAGTTGGCACATACTTTAAAAATAATTGTAATTTCTTAAATTGTGGTACATTACATCAGTAACTCTCCTGTACCCTCCTTCCCCTTTCAAGGCTCTGATTGGAATTAAACTTTATACAGAGGTAGATTAGATAGAAGAAAGAGGAGTCCATTTTCAAGGATGCAGCCTAGAGAGAGTAAGGTGTTACTGAGACCACCTGCACATACATAAGACAGAACCTCATTAAGGTCTCTTATGGAAACTTTTAAGATTTGACTGGTGGGTGTGGAGATCTGTTTTGGGGCTGCTCAAATGCATTGCTGATTAAACCTGTCACCTACTAATTTGGATTGGCTTGCCTCTGTCTCCCCTTGCCCTCTGCTTTATGGAACTCAATTTCAGATTCCACCTGGGAAGCTACTGACGTTTTAAGACACCAAAATCAGGGGCACCTGGGTGGCTCAGTTGGTGAAGTGTCTGCCTTCAGCCCAGGGCATGATCTCAGGGTCCTGAGATTGAGCCTCGCATCGGGATCTTTGCTCAGCAGGGAGTCTGCTTCTCCCTCTCTTTCTGCCTCTGCCCTCGACTTGTGCTCTCTTTCTACCAAATAAGTTGAATCTTAAAAAAAAGACAACAAATATCAAGTCTGTCCCTCCATTACATTGAAGTTTATAGTCTAATTTCTAAAGCTTCAGTAAAGAGGAAACACCCATGTGGAAGTAGATGGATGGGCAGCAGTAGAACATAAACAGAAGAAAAGTGCTCTCTAGAGAATGTTGCCCTACACCAAGAACTTCATTTGTCCTTTTCTGTGGTGGGTAAATCTGTAAAGTGAGAAGGGTTCATAAGCACTCCTACTCTCATTCTACCCATATATATTGGTCTCACTCAACCAACTCCCTTGGCTCTGATTCCATGTTCACCAAGGAACCATGTGACTATAACTTAGTTTCTCAAATAGATCTGCCTGTAGTGAGAGAATGTTTTGTCATACCAACAGATACATTTCAGATGAACATAGCAGTAATGTTTCTTACTGCAAATGAACAAATAGGGTCCCCGTTTGTACTTCGGTCAGTTGTGAGTTTGGTTTTCTGGAGTCATTTTTCCCTGCACTAATCAACTTTATGACAAGGTTTTATTAAATGTACCGCACTTTCAAAGCTAGGATTAGACCTGTAGCCCCCAGTTTCCCTAACTTCCTTGTAGTGCAACACTTTTTAACTTTAACACATAGATGTTCAGAGGATGATGGAAAAGTCTTTGGATCTTTGGGTGTTTGTTGTGGAGACAGAATTTGGGTGTTTGTTGTGGAGACCTTGTGGTCTTTATGAGTGTGCATGTAAAGGAAAAACTCCAACCTCATAGAAGATGGTAAGGAGTAAACCTGCCACCACTCCATAAATGATTAGACAATGGATAAGAGCAAGACAGTTTAAATCTCACAGCACAAGAAAAAACATCCGGTTCCCCTCCCTCCAAGTCCCACAGGGAGAGGCAATGAGCCCAGATGGATGCTACGCATGTGGTAAATTGCATCGTCCTTGAAGTTTGGCACACTCAGAAATAATGTGCATGGACTCTCAGGGCCTATGGAGGACTGCCTTCCCTGACAGTGCATACTCCAAAGAAATAGGGGAGAGAAAGGAATGCCAAGAAGGCAAATAGGTGTGCAAATCTTGTGAAGTAGAGTTAGCATCTGCCAGTTTAGCTGCAGTAGAGGGTCACTAAGAGAAATCAGAAGACACAGCCAGAAAAGAAACTTGGGATCAGATTCTAAGGTATTATAACCAGCTAGAGGGTTCTACATTTCCAAAGAGTGCTAGAGGATCACTCTATGGAGTCTTAAAGCAGATTCTAGTGGTCTTATACTCCAATCTCCTTATTATATAAAGAGGAAATGAGCACAAGAAGATGTCTGATATTGCTGTAATCACACAGGAAGCAATTCTAATTTCTGAAAGATAATAATTGGTTAATTCATAGTAGTAATATAATTCACAGTATTATTTTTAACAACACAATTTTTCCAAAATGAGTGTCTGAAGCCCACCTAGTTGAAGATTTAAGAATCTGTAGAGGTTCTGAGAAATAAAGATGTTTATTCTCTTCCTCCTTAACTCTACTCCTATGTTCTGGGACTGGCTACATATCTTTCCTGAGATAGGCAGCACTCAGACTTACAATGATTTTGTGTGGCTAAAGCTTTGGGCTATGTTGAAGTCCTTGGATAGAATTGCATAGGCTTCCCCAACCCCAGTCGTCTGTGGGCCACAGGCCACATGGAATGCCCTGATGGAGCTGAGGGACGAGGATTGGGAAGGCAGAGGATGAGAATTCTGGCTCTCCTGACCCCAAGAGGCAGTTGACAGCTTATCTTTGCACCATTGGCTCATGAGACAAGGGGGCCACTTTGTCAAATACCTGTCAGATTCCAACACCAGACTTGAGTCCTAATGAGAAAAATGCCTGCCCATCCCAACCAGAGAGGGCTGAATTAGAGTCAATAATTAGAACATATGCCAGTAAAATAGGATTACAAGAGGATGAAAAGAACAGAGCATAAGGAGCTCACAGACATGATCTTCTAGTATTCTAGTAGTCTCTTCATACCTAGTAGGATATGAATGAGCAATCTGATCACAAGAAATATCACATGAACAGTAGGACTGATTTCTTGCCTATTAGAGTATAAACATCTATTAGGTCAGGGACCTGGCACTGTGGTCACTACTATATCCCTGAAGCATCAAACATACTGCCTGACACATACTAAATAATCAGTAAAAGTGTTTGAGTGAATAGTTAAATGAAGGGCCACCATTCTCTCTTTTTTTTCCAGCTTTATTGAGATATAATTGACATGCATCACTGTATAAGTTTAAGGTATAGATCATAAAGGCTTGACTTACATATATTGTGAAATTATTGCTGCAATAAGTTAGTTAGCATCTATCATCTCACACAGTTCCAATAAAAAGAAAAAACAACAAATTTTTTCCTTGTTATAAGAACTCAGGATTTGCTCTCATAACAACTTTCATATATATCATATAGCCGTGTTAACTATAGTCATCATGTTGTATATTATATCCCTAATACTTATTTGTCTTATAACTGGAAAGTTGTACCTTTTAACCACCTTCCTCCAATTCCCCCTCCTCCTACACTACCTCTGATTACTACAGATCTGATTTATTTTCCTGTAAGTTTTTTTTAAGATTCCACACATAAGTAAGATCATATGGTATTTGTCTTTCTCTGTTTTACTTTTTTTTTTACTTACCGTAATGCCTTAAAGTGTCATCCATGTTGTCATAAATTCCAAGATTTCCTTTTTTTTAATGGCTGAATAACATTCCTTTGTGTATATATACCACAACTTTATCCATTTACCTATCGCTGGATGCTTAGATTATTTCCATATCTTGGCTATTGTAAAAAGTGCTGCTATGAACATCAGGGTGCAGATATCTTTTGGTTTTGTTTCTTTTGGATAGATTCCCAGAAGTGGAATTGCTAGATCATTTGGTGATTCTATTTTAATTTTTTGAGGATCCTCCATACTGTCTTCCACAGTGTCTGTATCAGTTTGCCTGTACAGGGCATTGCCTGTGCATTGCCGACAATGCACAAGGATTGTCCTTTCTCCACATTCTCACCAGCATTTGTTATCTCTTACCTTTTTGATGATGGCCACTCTAACAGGTTGAGGTGATGGACCATTGTGGTTTTAACTTGCATGTCTGTAATGATGAGTGCTGTTGCGCATCTCTTCATGTAACTATTGGCCACTTGTTTATCTTTTTTTGAAGACTGTCCACTTATGTCTTTTGCCCATTTTAAAATTGCATTATCATTATTATTTTTTGCTATTAAGTGTATGAGTTCTTTATATATTTCAGATGTTAACTGCTTAGCAGGTATATGGTATACAATTCTGTAGTTGTCTTTTCATTTTGTTGATTTTTTTTCTGTATGAGAATTTAGTTTGCTATAGTCCTACTTGTTTATTTTTTATTTTAATGCTTGTACTTTAGGTGTCATATCCAAAAATTATTGCCACAACCAAGTTATGGATTCTCCCCCTATGTTTTCTTCTAGGAGTTTCATGGTTTCAGGTCATACATTTAAGTTTTTAACCCATTTTTGAGTTAAATTTTGTGCGTCTACTACTTTTTTCATGGTAATACTCTCAGTTGCCTTTTGTGTCTTGTATTTCATTTAAAACACCCACAACCTATTCCTATGGTGATAGTGCCACTATCACTTCTACAGGGAATTTTCCTAGAAAAATAATTCTAACTGTGGAGTTCACTGCTATAGTTCCTGGTTTCTTAAGCAAACTCTAAGGAAACATTGACAAAATTTATAGCAACTCCACTTGTCAACCTGAATGCCCCAAGGTTATTTTTCTTGCATGGGGATTAGCAAAGTTTGCAAAATCTGTACAAAATCTCCATTACAAATGAACCCAGTCTGGCCAGAGGGACCTGAGAAGCCCAGGAGGAACACATACACATTTTTTAAAACATTTAGCATCATATCTATTTTCTAAGTAGACAAGACATACAGACATTGAGCCATTTCTCAACATGCCTCAGAAAGGGCAGAATATAGTCCATTTGATCAGATCAATGATCACATTTAAAATTATATAGACAGTCAGCATTTGATTTCAAGGCAAAACTTTAAGAAAAAACTAGATGTTAGCTTTCAGGAAAGAAATGAGAAACAAATAGAGATATAGGCCTTGGCAGTCAGAACCTTAGATGTTTAAGTAATAGCATTCATTTCTGTCAGCTTTACCACCCTTACGATATTCTTTTCTTTTACTGTGATTTCATCCTTCTGAGGGATCTGGTTTTCCATTACTGTTGTTTTGATTTAGCCACAATCTCTATTTAAGGTCTTTCTGACCTATAATTTAAAGTCAGTGTGAATAAAAATAAATTTGGGATTAGTTTTTGGAGCAGTTTCAGAATGTGTGATTTAGATACATCTAACATTTATTGTCTATTAGGTGCCAGGTAACTGCTTAGAATTGGGAATAAAAGGGTCAGTGAGACAGACATAGCCCTTGCCCTCCGAGAATTTCTAATTTAGTAAGAATAAGGCATACAGTTTGCAATGACACATTGAGATATGGTCTGTGACAGTGAAAGTCACAGTGGAAGATAGGGAGGACAGCCTAGAGAAAGTGGATTATGAATTGAAGTTGAGGAGGATTTAGGTGAAGGAGGAGGGGTATATGTGGGGCAGTGGCATTAACAGGGATATCATGCACAAAAATGCAGAGGAAAAAGTGGCACATTGGGGGAACAGATCTAGGAGATTAAGTGGATAAACCACCACATGAGATTATGGATTCTGGGCTCTATACAAAAACATTAGATGGGGGTGGATGTAAAAATCCAGCCAACAGGGGGCGGAGAAAGATGGCGGAGGAGTAGGAGACCTGGATTTCGTCTCCTCTCAGGAATTCAGCTGGATAGGGATCAAACCATTCTGAACACCTACAAACTCAACAGGAGATCGAAGAAAAGAAGAGCAACAACTCTCTCATCAGAAAAGCGACCACTTTCTGGAAGGTAGGACGTGCGGAGAAGGGAATCCGAGGTGATATTCGGAAGGATAGACGGAGGGGGAGGGGCCTCCGGCGGCCGCTTCTGGCAAGTGATAGAGCCGCGGAGCACAAAATCGGAACTTTTAAAAGTCTGCTCCGCCGAGGGACGTCACTCTGGTGGCTAAGCGGGGGGTGGAACCCTCCGGGACAGTGTGGTCTCGGGACCCACGGGTCACAGAAAGACCGGGGGTGTCCAAGTGTGGCAGAGCTCCCAGGTATCAGAGCAGGGAAGCTGGCTGCAGAGGCGGAGCCCAGACGCGGGCTCTCAGCTCGGGGTTGCCATAAACCGTGATCCGCGGCAGAGTCGGGCCACTGCTCCTCCAGCAGGGACCCAACAAGCAGCAGATCCGGGGAGACTCACTTTCCTCCCCTGGGAGGAGCCGCGCGGGAGTGCGCCGCAGGGATCTGCTGGGTTTGGAGGAAGACAGAAAGAAATGGAAAAACGTTCCATGCTCATGGATTGGAAGAACAAATATTGTGAAGATGTCAATGCTACCTAGAGCAATCTACACATTCAATGCAATCCCCATCAAAATACCATCCACTTTTTTCAAAGAAATGGAACAAATAATCCTAAAATTTGTATGGAACCAGAAAAGACCCCGCATAGCCAGAGGAATGTTGAAAAAGAAAAGCAAAGCTGGCGGCATCACAATTCCGGACTTCCAGCTCTATTACAAAGCTGTCATCATCAAGACAGCATGGTACTGGCACAAAAACAGACACATAGATCAATGGAACAGAATAGAGAGCCCAGAAATGGACCCTCAACTCTATGGTCAACTCATCTTTGACAAAGCAGGAAAGAATGTCCAATGGAACAAAGACAGTCTCTTCAACAAATGGTGTTGGGAAAATTGGATAGCCACATGCAGAAGAATGAAACTGGACCATTTCCTTACACCACACACAAAAATAGACTCCAAATGGTTGAAAGACCTCAATGTGAGACAGGAGTCCATCAAAATCCTAAAGGAGAACACAGGCAGCAACCTCTTTGACCTCAGCCGAAGCAACTTCTTCCTAGAAACATCGCCAAAGGCAAGGGAGGCAAGGGCAAAAATGAACTATTGGGACTTCATCAAGATAAAAAGCTTTTGCACAGCAAAGGAAACAGTCAACAAAACCAAAAGACAACCGACAGAATGGGAGAAGATATTTGCAAATGACATATCAGATAAAGGGGTAGTATCCAAAATCTATAAAGAACTCATCAAACTCAACACCCAAAGAACAAAGAATCCAATCAAGAAATGGGCAGAAGACATGAACAGACATTTTTCCAAAGAAGACATCCAAATGGCCAACAGACACATGAAAAAGTGCTCAATATCGCTCAGCATCAGGGAAATCCAAATCAAAACCTCAATCAGATACCACGTCACAGTAGTCAGAATGGCTAAAATTAACAAGTCAGGAAACGACAGATGTTGGCGGGGATGCGGAGAAAGGGGAACCCTCCTACACTGTTGGTGGGAATGCAAGCTGGTGCAGCCACTCTGGAAAACAGTATGGAGGTTCCTCAAAAAGTTGAAAATAGAGCTACCCTATGATCCAGCAATTGCACTACTGGGTATTTACCCCAAAGATACAAAAGTAGGGATCCGAAGGGGTACGTGCACCCCGATGTTTATAGCAGCAATGTCCACAATAGCCAAACTGTGGAAAGAGCCAAGATGTCCATCGACAGATGAATAGATAAAGA